>NC_053498.1:142392391-142555298 GCF_905171775.1 Rana temporaria | reverse complement strand
TTTTATTTATCTTATTCCAGCAATTTTCATCCTATCCGGAACTCTCGGACGCCCCCCCCCCCTCCCCCGGGAGAAAGTCGCCTTAGTCTCCGGCTTGCCTATACATCTCTGTCAAAAGCTCTATGAATACATTAACCTTTCTAAAGATTAGTGCACTCCTAACACCTCGGGGGTTTTTCCTCTTAAACAGAGCGCCGCGGAAAAACGTTGTGACAGACCTCGATGGGTTTGCCTTGTGTATCATCAACAAATTGTCACCCGACGCGCAGAACGTCGAAGGAGTCGTCGCGGAATAATGATTAATGGATCGGCGGAGGTCACACTCTGTCTCTTTGCGGCCCGGTGAGAAGTTGATTCGCGGTTCATTATCGCTTTTTTATGATGTTTCCTGATTGATTGTTTTTCTTTTCTATTTGCTTAGCAGGTTGCGTTGGTTCCTTATTTTTTTATTTATTTTTTTTTGTCCAACTCATCAGATCACATTATTTATTTATTTCTGAAAATGGCCCCATTTATAGGTTGTCAGCGTGCTCCGGTGAAGACTCGCGTCGAGCTTCAGCTAAATATAAGTTTGGAATACTTACTTGGGAACTATTTTACCTGTCGAAGGATTTGCGGTTCTGTTCAGCCAGACGTGTGATCCAGGCACCACTTCCAGACAACGGAGCCAACCCCTGGACCTTCTTTCAGGAATTATGGGGCCCCTTACACAGCCCTAGAGCAGAGAACTGGGAAGGGGGGGTGCCTCAAATTGAGAAGTGGGGGGGGCTGCCGCCAATTGAGAAGCGGGGGGGCTGCCGCCAATTGAGAAGCGGGTTGGGGGCTGCCGCCAATTGAGAAAATTGAAAAGCGGGGGGGCGTGAATTATTGAGAAGCGGGGGGGACACGAATTGGGGGGGGGGTTGCCCTGGGGACCTCTGGGCCCCTTACGAAGAAAAAAGAAATAAATAACATATACAGTATATACACAAAAAGGGGGGGGGGATTGCCACCCGGGGCCCTGGGGACCTCTGGGCCCTTTAATAAAAATAAAAAATAAATAAAAATAAATGTTTTTATATAAAAAAAGGGGGGGGGGGGCTGCCATCCGGGGCCCTGGGGACCTCTGGACCCTTTAATAAAAATAAAAAATAAATAAAAATAAATGTTTTTATATAAAAAAAGGGGGGGGGGCTGCCATCCGGGGCCCTGGGGACCTCTGGACCCTTTAATAAAAATAAAAAATAAAAAAAAAGTTTTTTATAAAAAAAATAGGGGGGGGGGTTGCCATCCAGGGCCCTGAGGACCTCTTTCCCCTTTAATAAAAAAACAAAAAATATATAAAAAAAATATATTATTTTTTTAAAAATAAAAAATAAATAAAAAAATAAATGTTTTTATAAAAAAAAAAAATAGGGAGGGTGGGGGGTTGCCATCCGGGGCCCCTGGGCCCTTGGGCCCTTTAATAAAAAAAATATCTAACAAAATATTTACATTTTTTTTTTTACGGAGGCGGCGCGCTTTGAATCCTGGGGTGGCCGCGGGGCGCTCTGAATGCTAGGGTGGCCATGGCCTCTGACGTCACTGGTTGCTGGGCGCCGGGCAACTTCCCAGCGTGCCCAATGCAAAAAGACGGCCTTGATAAGGACAGATGTAGGCACTTAAACCAGTTTTCAAAAATATATTTCATTTTTTTTTTTATATAAATACCCAACTTGACTAAACAGAAGCTCAGCTTTTAGGGCTGAATTCACATAAGAGATACGACGGCGTTTCTCCTGATACGCGTCGTATCTCTCAGAGTATCTATGCGGCTGATTCATAGAATCAGTTACGCATAGATATCCCTAAGATCCGACAGGTGTAATTGTTTTACACTGTCGGATCTTAGGATGCAATACCGCGGCCGCCGCGGGGGGGGAGTTCGCGTCGTAAACCAGCGTCGGGTATGCAAATTAGGAGTTTACGGCGATTCCCGACGGATTTTCCGCGTTCGCTACTTCGCCGCTAGTCTAGTTTCCCGTCGCAAAGTTAGTCGTTTTTTTTTAGTGCCTTAACTTTACGCAGCAATCGTATCGCTGTATAAAGTATGGCCGTCGTTCCCGCGTCGAAATGTAAAAAATAACGTCGTTTGCGTAAGCCGTCCGGGAATACGGAATTACGATACGCGCGTCGCCGTTCGAAAAATGACGTCACGGCGCGCAAAGCACTATGGGAATTACGAAACGGAGCATGCGCAGTAGGTCCGGCGCGGGAGCGCGCCTAATTTAAATGGCACACGCCCATTTAAATTGGCCCGCCTTGCGCCGGCGGAGGATTTCATCGCAAGTGCTTGGTGAATCAGGCACTTGCGATGAAAACTTGCGGCGGTGTAACTTATCTACGATACGTTACGCCGCCGCAGTTATATGTGAATCTGGCCCTTAGTGTTTTCATGTAGAAATTGATGACCACACCAGCACCACCTCACTCTGTCCATCAGAGAAACCTTTCGGTGGTGCAGGAGACGTGTTCCCGGACACACGCGCTGGGGGCTTCTCGCCGTCTCCCACATCCAGGAACCCGTATGTATTGAAGTGTCAGTACCACGAACTCTCTCACCATCGTTTTGAATTGTCCTTTCACAAAACCAAGCTGTAATCTCGATTTTCCTCTCCATAAGATCAAAACTGGTGTTTGAAAAAAAAAAGAAAAAAAGTCCAACTTGTTCCTAAAATCCATCTGTGGTTTCTATGGCGGCCTTGGTTTCTCTGTCTTGGCTCACCGCTGTCCGGCATGTAACACATCATCTACTGTTTCTGAACTGGCAGCTGATCGATAATCGGGAGCCAAGGAATTTCTAGGATGGAACTGAGCAATTTAGTATAAAAAAATTAAAAAAAATCCTCTTTGTATAAAAAAATATTAACGGCACATCTCGGAGTTCAGACACAAATAGTGTATTACACTAAGGAAGGATTATGCCATTATAAGCATGCTTCCGACAAGTGTTATGTAATAGACCAACACTACAGAATGCACACCCTGACCCAACCAGAACTGCCAATGATGTGCAGTCTACCACAGTGCAGGTCACAGAAACCTCACAAGAGAGGTGGGGAAAATGGGGAGTGATTTTCCTTACATTAAAGTCTATCTGAAACCAAAATTGTGGGCCAGATTCACAAAGAGATTCGACGGTGTATTATCTACAGATACACCGTCGTATCTCAGACGTAAACTGGTCTTATCCATGCGCCTGATTCATAGAATCAGATACGCATAGATAGGGCTAGATCCGACAGTGTTACACTGTGTTACACTGTCGGATCTTTTTTTAAATTTAAAAATGGCGCCGGGGGCGTTCCCGCTGATTTACGATAAATAATATGTAAATCAGCGAGATACGCCAATTCCACGAACGTACGCAGACCCGTCGCAGTGTTCTTACGTCGTTTCCGTAGCGGTTTTCCGTCGTATACTTACCCGTTCTTTTATCAGGCTCAGCCAATGTTAAGTATAGCCGGCGTTCCCGCGTCGAATTTGAATTTTCCTACGTCGTTTGCGTACGCCGATTCACGAACACGCGCGTCGCAAGTCCCGCTCACGTCGCAACCACTGACGTCCTAGTGACGTCAGTGGGAGTAATGCACGCCGGGAAATTCTACGGACGACGCATGCGCATTTAAATCGGCGCGGGAACGCGCCTGATTTAAATATGACACTCCCCTAGCCGCGGCATTTGAATTCCGCCGGGGGATTTAGGATCCGCCGTCGCAAGTTTGGAGGTAAGTGGTTTGTGAATTAGCCACTTGCCTCCTAAACTTGCGGGAGCGGATCTTAATTCACGTAGATCGAGCGGATCTATAGATCCGCTGAGCTACGTGAATCTGGCCCTGTATGTTTTGTTTTAGATGGAGAAAGGAAGGGTTTGAACCCTTTGACTCAGAATCAGTGGCGTAGCGTGGGTTGTCAGTGCCTGGGGCGAGGCAAGTAATTTGCACCTCCCTGACCCATGGACTTACCTATTTTCAGCTAGCTCCAATCTGGTCACATGATCCACTGTGAGAGACAGCGGTGGCTGTAGGGAAGAGGAGAGTGTGCTTGATAATGACTGGTAAAGCCTGGAGTGGTGACATTATGCATATGTTCCTATGTTCCATCTGTTGTTGGTGCTCCCTCCTCTCCACACTTGTGACAGCGCCCCTCTAAATTTTGCACCTGGGGCGGTGGCCCCCCTGGCACCCCCCACTCTACGCCACTGCTCCGAATCCCCTCTAGAGAGATTCTCCTTATTTTCCTGGTGACCACTGTCAGGTGCGGGAAAAAAAATGTTTCTCTAGGTGACCACTGTCATCAGAAAGTGCGGGGAAAATTCTAAATTTGGTCTTGGTGACCACTGTTATCAGAAATTACGGGGAAAATCCAAAATGTTGTCTTGGTGACCACTGTCATCAGAAATTACGGGAAAATCCAAAATTTTGTCTTGGTGACCACTGTCATCAGAAATTGCGGGAAAATCCAAAATTTTGTCTTGGTGACCACTGTCATCAGAAATTACGGGAAAATCCAAAATTTGCTCTTGGTGACCAATGTCATCAGAAATTGCGGGAAAATTCTAAATTTGGTCTTGGTGACCACTGTCATCAGAAATTACGGGAAAATCCCAAATTTTATCTTAGTGACCAATGTCATCAGAAATTGCAGCAAAATCCCCAAATGTTGTCATGGTGACCACTGTCATCAGAAATTACGGGAAAATCCCAAATTTTATCTTAGTGACCACTGCCATCAGAAATTGCAGCAAAATCCCCAAATGTTGTCTTGGTGACCTCTGCCATTAGAAATTGCGGGGAAATCTAACATTTTGTCTTGGAAAGTGTAGTAAATGCCCAAAATTTTGTCTTATGCCGCGCACACATGATCATTTTTCGGGTTGTAAAAAATGACGTTTTTCAGCCTCTAGAAAAAAACGAAGTTTTTTCCAACTTCATCTTTAAAACTACGTTGCCCACACACGATCGTGAAAAGAAAATGCTCTAGCAAAGCGCGGTGACGTACAACACGTACGACGGCACTATAAAGGGGCAGTTTCATGCGGATGACGCCACCCTTGGGGCTGCTTTTGCTGATTTTGTGTTAGTAAAAGACGATTCGCGCTTTTCTGTCTGTTACAGCGTGATGAATGCGCTTACTCCATTACAAAAGCTAGTTTTAACAGAACGAGTGCTCCCGTCTCATTGCTAACTTGCTTCTGAGCATGTGCGGGTTTTTAGCGTAGTTTTAGCCCACACACGATCATTTTTTACAACCCGAAACACGACATCGTTTAAATTGTCATTCAAAAATGCAGCATGATCAAATTTTTTTTTTTTACGTTTTTCAGAACCCCAAAAATGATGTGAAGCCCACACACGATCATTTTAAATTACATTTTTTTTAAAACGTAGTTTTTTACATGCCGAAAAATGATCGTGTGTATGCGGCATTAGAGACCACTGTCACCAGAAAGTGCAGGAAAATCCAAAAATGTGGTCTTAGTGACCACTGTCATCAGAAAGTGCGGGGAAATCCAACATTTTGTCTTGGAAAGTGTAGTAAACTCCAAAAATGTTGTCTTATGCCCATGTTCTATTTCTAAACTCCGACGGACAAAGGTCCTATGGGGACCACTGTCATCAGAAAGTGCCGGGAAAATCCTAAAATTTGGTCTTGGTGACTACTGTCATCGAAAAGTGCGGGGGAAATCCAAAATGTTGTCCTGGTGACTACAGTCATGAGAAAGTGCTGAAAATTCCAACATTTTGTCTTGGTAAGTGTAGTAAACTCCAAAAATGTTGTCTTCGAGATCACTTGTCACCAGAAAGTGCAGGGAAATCCAAAAATTTGATCTTTGTGATCGCTGTCATCAGAAAGTGCGGGGAAATCTAAAAGTTAGTATTGGGGACCAATGTCATCAGAAAGTGCAGGAAAATCCCCAAATTTTGTCTTGGTGACCACTGTCATCAGAAAGTGTGGGAAAATCCACAAGTTTGGTCTTGATGATTACTGTCTTTGGAAAGTGTGGGGAAATACAATTTTGTCCTGGTGACCACTGTCATGAGAAAGTGCTATGAAATCTAACATTTTGTATTGGTAAGTGTAGTAAACTCCAAAAATGTTGTCTTAGAGACCACTGTCACCAGAAAGTGCAGGAAAATCCAAAAATGTGGTCTTGGTGACCACTGTCATCAGAAAGTGCGGGGAAATCTAAAATTTTGTCCTGGTGACTACAGTCATGAGAAAGTGCTGGAAAATCCAAAATGTTGGTCTTGGTGACCACTGTCTTTAGAAAGTGCAAGAAAATCCCCAAATTTGGTCTTGGTGACTACTGTCATCGGAAAGGGCGGGGGAAATCCAAAATTTGGTCTTGGTGACCACTGTCATCAGAAAGGGTGGGGAAATCCAAAATGAGGTCTTGGTGACCACTGTCATCGGAAAGGGTGGGGAAATCGAAAATTTGGTCTTGGTGACCACTGTCATTGGAAAGGGCGGGGGAAATCCAAAATTTGGTCTTGGTGACCACTGTCATCGGAAATGGCGGGGAAATCTAAAATTTTGTCCTGGGGACTACAGTAATGAGAAAGTGCTGGAAAATCTAAAATGTTGGTCTTGGTGACCACTGTCTTTAGAAAGTGCAGGAAAATCCAAAAATGTGGTCTTGGTGACCACTGTCATCGGAGAGGGCGGGGGAAATCCAAAATTTGGTCTTGGTGACCACTGTCATCGGAAAGGGCGGGGAAATCTAAAATTTTGTCCTGGTGACTACAGTCATGAGAAAGTGCTGGAAAATCTAAAATGTTGGTCTTGGTGACCACTGTCTTTAGAAAGTGCAGGAAAATCCCAAAATGTGGTCTTGGTGACCACTGTCATCGGAAAGGGCGGGGGAAATCCAAAATGTGGTCTTGGTGACCACTGTCATCGGAAAGGGCGGGGGAAATCCAAAATTTGGTCTTGGTGACCACTGTCATCGGAAAGGGCGGGGGAAATCCAAAATTTGGTCTTGGTGACCACTGTCATCGGAAAGGGCGGGGGAAATCCAAAATGTGGTCTTGGTGACCACTGTCATCGGAAAGGGCGGGGGAAATCCAAAATTTGGTCTTGGTGACCGCTGTCATCGGAAAGGGCGGGGGAAATCCAAAATTTGGTCTTGGTGACCGCTGTCATCAGAAAATGAAAGTGAAAAGAAAATCCCAAATGTTGCCACCAGAACAGGAATAGGGAAGAAATCTTCCACCTTGATTGAGAAAAAAAAAAAAAAAAAGAAATCTTCCAGTTCCATTGTCCGAGTCGGGAGTCGGGAGTCGGGAGTGGGTAATTTGCGCTCCTGCTACAGCGGCATCTGCTTGCGTTGCTTTTCTCCCGGGGATTTCCCTCAGATTGGACAGATATCCTCTCACTTCCAATTGTATCAATGAGAGAAGAAGTAAGGAGAAATCTCCCCAAAGGGACACAGAAGAGAAGAAAAAAAAAAGAAAAAACAGAACAGAACTTTTCAAAAAGTTTGAAAAGAAAACGCTCTTTTTTTGTTTTAAAACTAAAAATTCTACTGTCAGGGAAAAAGTTGTAGGTCAATTTTATTTTACAGTACATACATTTGTTTACACTGTTAACAAAAAATATATACTATTTAATATATATCTATATTTATATCTATATATATATATACACACAGAAAAATAAATATCTATACTACTTAATAAATATATATATATATATATATATATATATATATATATATATATATATATATATATATATATATATATATATATATATATATAAATAAATAAATAAATATATGTATATATATATATATATATATATATATATATATATATATATATATATATTTTGCCAAAATAACTTTTGGTTCTTGGATATCGTTTCCAATTTAATAATAATTTTACATTTAAATTAAATAAATGTTATTTTAATAAAAAATGTACATTTTGCCTAGAGTAGCTTTTAGACATGAATGAGGAATCCTATGTATCACTGAGTAAAAAAAAAAAAAAAACCTATAGAAGACAGTGAACTTGGAAAAAAAAAAAAAAAATCTACGTATAGAATGAACCCTGAAGGAAACTGCCGTTAATTAAAGATTTATTCCTAATCCTTCCGTCAGCTCTGCTTCAGTTTATACAGATTACAGGGAAGTATCACTTAGAAACTTCCAAAAATATTATTCTAAACTTTTCATGGAACTGTCTTGGATAATGGGGGCATTCTTCAACGTTCCACACATTATTGGCAGGGCCACCAGGGCCATTATTTTATCCGACGATAACATCCGGATCAAAATGTTTAGTCCATTTTCCGGAATGTTCTATAACTTTGTATGATTGTTCCTTCACAGGAAACTTTTATCTAAATATTACTTTAGGTTAATGCATAGATTTCATCTATGTATCTATCTATCTATCTATCTATCTATCTATCTATCTATCTCTCTATCTATCTATCTATCTATCTATCTATCTATCTATCTATCTATCTATCTATCTATCTATCTATCTATCTATCTATCTATCTATCTATCTCTCTATCTATCTATCTATCTATCTATCTATCTATCTATCTATCTATCTATCTATCTATCTATCTATCTATCTATCTAACGTTTAGTACATGTTCCTGAATGTTCTATAACTTTGTATGATTGTTCCTTCACAGGAAACTTTTATCTAATTACTTTACTGTAAGGCAATGAATAGGTTTCATCTATCTATCTATGTATCTGTCTATCTATATGTCATCTATGGGCCAGATTCTCGTACATCCGCGTATCTTCGCGCCGGCGTAACGTATCCGATTTACCCTACGCCTCCGCAACTTAGCAGGGCAACTGCTGTATTCTCAAAGCACTTGCTCCGTAAGTTGCGGTGGAGTAGCGTAAATCGGCCGGCGTAAGCCCGCCTAATTCAAATTTGGAATAGGGGGCGTGTTTTACGTAAATGTTGTGTGACCCGACATGATTGACGTTTTTCTCGAACGGCGCATGCGCCGTCCGTGGAATTTCCCAGTGAGCATTGCTCCAAAGTATGCCGCAAGGACGTCATTGGTTTCGACGTGAACGTAAATGACGTCCAGCCCCATTCACGGACGACTTACGCAAACGACGTAACTTTTTCAAATTTCGACGCGGGAACGACGGCCATACTTAACATTGGTACGCCGCACATACGCCACCATATAGCAGGGGTAACTATACGCCGGGAAAAGCCTAACGTAAACGGCGTAAATGTACTGCGTCGGCCGGGCATACGTTCGGGAATTTGCGTATCTAGCTAATTTGCATACTCAACGCGGAATTCGACGAAAGCGCCACCTAGCGGCCAGCGTAAATATGCATTTACGATACGACGGTGTAACACAGTTACGCCAGTCGGATCTACAGGAAATCTATGCGTAACTGATTCTAATGCCTAGTACACACGAGAGGATCGATCCGCGGAAACGGTCCGGAGGTCCGTTTCCGCGGATAAATCCTCTGGCGGATTTTGATCTGATGGTTGTACTAACCATGAGATCAAAATCCCTGCGGAATTCCCTCCGCGGTGACGTGTCGCGCCGTCGCGGCGCTGTAATATAAGGACTTCCACGCATGCGTCGAATCATTACGACGCATGCGAGGGATGGATTCGGACGGATTGATCCGGTGAGTCTGTACAGACCATCGGATCAATCCGCTGGACTGGATTCCAGCGGATCGATTTCTTAGCATGTTAAGAAATTTTGATCCGCTGGAAATCCATCGCCGGGAAAAATATCCGCCGAAAAATATCCGCTGGATCGTACACACCACAGGATCTATCCGCTGAAACCGGTCCGCGGATAAATTCCAGCGGATAGATCCTCTCGTGTGTACGGGGCCTTAGAATCAGGCGCATAGATACGACTGCGCAACGCAGAGATACGATGGCGTATCTGGAGATACACCGTCGTATCTCCACTGAGAATCTGGGCCTATATATCTATCTGGAGAAGTGGAGCAAAGGCAGAGCTTGTGCTTTAAGTAACACAACACTGGACTCCATCTATGGTCTTGAAAGTATTTATTTTTATTTTAAGTCAGCGACAAGCGTTGGGGATTTTTTTGGGGTGGGGGGGGGGGGGGTAGGTGGTAAGGCACAGTAAAGTTCCTGTCTAATTGCAGCAGATCTTGCAGGTCTCCTGCCTTGCCAGACAGGACTGTACTGTGTGGCAGAGCTGTGTTTGCCGAGTTTCTCTGCAAAAAGCAAAAACCAGCAAGAAGCTTGCTGGGTTGTTTTTTTTTGCCGAGGAAACCGGTCGTGTGTACACTTTTCAACGAGGAAACCGCCGAGGATCTCGTCGGGCCAAAAAGAAAGCATGTCTTCTTTTTCCCCGACGGCAATGGGAAAAGTAGGCTCGCCGAGATCCTCGGCAGGCTTCACAAGAAACTCGACGAGCAAAACTATGTGTTTCGCCCGTCGAGTTCCTCGGCCGTGTGTACGAGGCCTCAGAAATGGATGGACAGAAATACACCTCCAACATTCACATCAGGCCACGTACACACGGCCGAGTTCCTCTGCAAAAACCAGCAAGAAGCTTGCTGGGTTTTTTTTTTTTGCCGAGGAAACCGGTCGTGTGTACACTTTTCAACAAGGAAACCGCCGAGGATCTCGTCAGGCCAAAAAGAAAGCATGTCTTCTTTTCCCCCGACGCCAATGGGAAAAGTTGGCTCGCCGAGATCCTCGGCAGGCTTCACAAGGAACTCGACGAGCAAAACAATGGCCCAGATTCAGGTACATTTGCGCGATATTTGCAGGGGAGCAGGGCAACGATTTTGCCCTGCGCCCCCGCAAATATTTTGCGCTGCCCTCGATTCACAGAGCAGTAGCTCCGTAAATTGCGAGGGCGCGCCGGCAAAATTGCCCGGCGTAAGCGCGCGCAATCTAAATGATCCCGCCGGGGGCGGGAATCATTTAAATTAGGCGCGCTCCCGCGCCGAGCGTACAGCGCATGCTCCGTCGGGAAACTTTCCCGACGTGCATTGCGGCAAATGACGTCGCAAGGACGTCATTTGCTTCAAAGTGAACGTGAATGGCGTCCAGCGCCATTAACGAATCACTTACGCAAACGACGTGAAATTCTAATTTCACGTTGCGGGAGCGGCGGCTATACTTTAGCATTGGCTGCCCCTACTATTAGAAGGGGCAGCCTTGCGCTAAAGTTGCCGTACGGAAACTCCGTACCTGGCTTGCGCAGGGCCCGCGCAAGTTTGTGAATCAGTGGTAGTATGCAATTTGCATACTACACGCTGATCACAATGGGAGCGCCCCCTAGCGGCACACGCAAGAATGCAGCCTAAAATCTGCGTGGCATAAGAGCCTTATGCCGCGCAGATTTTAGGCTGCAGTTGGTGTAACGAGGTTCCTGAATCAGGAGCACTCGTTACACCAGAGCAAGTAAGCAATTGCGCTGTGTAACCTATGGTTGCGCGGGCGCAAGTGCTTCTTGAATCTGGGCCAATGTGTTTCGCCTGTCGAGTTCCTCGGCCGTGTGTACGAGGCCTCAGAAATGGATGGACAGAAATACACTTCCAACATTCACATCAGGCCTCGTACACACGGCCGAGTTTCTCAGCCGGGTTTTTTTTTGCCGAGGAAACCGGTCGTGTGTACACTTTTCAACGAGGAAACCGCCGAGGATCTCGTCGGGCCAAAAAGAAAGCATGTCTTCTTTTTCCCCGACGCCAATGGGAAAAGTTGGCTCGCCGAGACCCTCGGCGGCTTCACAAGGAACTCGACGAGCAAAACGATGTGTTTCGCCCGTCGAGTTCCTCGGCCGTGTGTACGAGGCCTCAGAAATGGATGGACAGAAATACACTTCCAACATTCACATCAGGCCTCGTACACACGGCCGAGTTTCTCGGCAAAAACCAGCAAGAAGCTTGCTGGGTTTTTTTTTTTGTCGAGGAAACCGGTCGTGTGTACACTTTTCAACGAGGAAAAGTTGGCTCGCCGAGATCCTCGGCGGCTTCACAAGGAACTCGACGAGCAAAACGATGTGTTTTGCCCGTCGAGTTTCTCGGGCCGTGTGTACGAGGCTTCACAGTGCAAAAAAAAAAAAAGGTGTCAGCCAACACTCTGCTTCATGCCGTCCCAAACTCCAGGAGACAAACTCGGTTCATAAATACGGCCTACAAACTGTGTGATGGAAGTACCGTATTTATCGCGGTATAACGCGATCCCGCGCACCCCTAAAGTGGCCCCCAATCCTGTGGAAAAAAAGTTTTTTTGTTTTTTTTGTACTTACAGGTTTGGTGTCTTGCGCGGCGTCCATCGGCGGCCTCGTCGGGTCCGGCGTCCTTCTGCGGCTTCGGGTGTCCTCTTCGGCGGGTCCGGGCTCCGTCTTCGGCGGGTTGGGTATCCTCTTCGGCGGGTCGGGTGTCCTCTTCGGCGGGTCTGGTGTCCTCTTCGGCGGGTCCGGTGTCCTCTTCGGCGGGTCCGGCGTCCTTCTGCGGCGTCCTCCCCGCTCGTTTCCCGCGCCGAGTTTGAATACTGCGCAGACATATACAGAGCGAAGTACACTTGTGTATTGTCGGCAATGCTCGGCTACCCGTGCTGACGTCCTGTACGTCCAGGACGTGAGCGCGGAAGGAGCCGAGACTGCCTGACTATACCCGAGTGTAAAACTCGGCGCGGGAAAGCGGGTATCGGCGTATACCGCGCACCCACGATTTTGCCCTGATTTTCAGGGCAAAAAAGTGCGCGGTATACGCCAATAAATACGGTAAATACTAGTAATGCTGGGATCCCATATGGCCGGCTGATTTCTCTTGAACTGAATGGGCGAGAATGACATCATAGGATGACATTGAGAACAGCTGCCTTCTGTCAACATGTGACCACATGAATCAAAGATGAGAAGATCTGAACTGCAGACGGGTCCATTCCGCAGAAGATACTTGGCTTTTAATATGTCATATTGTCTGCAGTCATGTCAGGCTCAGGTCATTTTTCAGGCTTCTTCTATAAACTTATGTATGTACATTTGGCTTCTGGGCCTGGGCTGGTGATATACAGTAGTCATCTGTTATCATTATAGCTAATGATGATCTATAGAGGATCATAATTCTTCAGAGGGCTATATATCAAGAACAGGAGCGATGCTCTCATCCTATGGGCTGAGGAAGAATTCCGACATCCATTGACCTCATTGTCTGCGGCGCTGACCTCACTGTCTGTGCTAGTCAGTTTGGGGACTATGAATGAGGACACGGTGAAATAGATATTAAGGGGTCCAAATTAGTTTGATTTGCATGAATAAAGAAATGTAATTTTATACTTATTTCCTAAACAGAAGTTCACGTGTGGCCGAGGAGAGCATTACATTCGAAATGTGTCGTCTAGTAGATAGAAATGCTACACGGGACGTCTCAGGATCTCATAATAATTGCTGGTCCACAAAGTATTCAGAAGTCCTGCTCTGTCCTTGTCACGTTATAGTATACAGAATATATCTATCGTCTTTCATTCCCTTTCTTTTCCTTTCCTTTCCTTTTCTTTCCTTTCCCTTCCTTTTTTCCTTTCCTCTCCTTTTCCTCCCTTACCTTTCCCTTTTGTTTTCTTCCCTTTCCTCTCCTCTCCTTTCCATTCCTTTCTGCTTCTCTACTTTCCTTTTTTTTCCTTTCCTTTTTATTTTTATTCCCTTTCCACTTTAATCCTTTCTTTCCCCTTTCCCTTTACCTTTCCATTTCCCATCTCCTCTACCTTTCCATTTTCTATTCCATTTTCTTTTCCTTTTCCTTTCCCTTCCCTTCCTTTTTTTCCTTCCCTTCCCTCTCATTTTCTTCCCTTCCCTTTCATCTCCTCTCATTTCCATTCCTTTCTGCTCCCCTCCTTTCCCTTTCCTTTTCCTTTCCTTTTTTTTCTTCCCTTTCCATTTCCTTTCTTTTCCCTTTTCTTTCTTTTTCCTTTCCATTTCCCTTTTCATTTCCTTTTTCCTTTCCACTTGCCTTTTCCTTTCCATTTCCATTTCCTTTTCTATTCCCTTTTCCTTTCCCCTTTTCTTGTCATTTTCTTTTCCTTTTTCTTCTCTTCCCATCCTTTCCTTGCCCTTCCCTTTCCTTTTTCCTTTCCTTCCCCTTTCTCTCCTCTAATTTCTATTCCATTCTGCTCCTCTCTTTCCCTTTCTTTTTTTTCCTTCCCTTTCCACTTCATTCCTTTATTTTCTCTTTTCTTTCCTTTCCCTTTCCATTTCCCTTTCCATTTCCCTTTACCTTTCCCTTTCCATTTCCTATTCCATTCCCCTTTCCCTTCCCTTTTCTTTTCCCTTTCCGTTTTCTTCACTTCCCTTCATTTCCTTTCCTTTCCCTTTTCCTTCTCTTCCTTTTATTTCCTTGCCTTCCCTTTCCTCTCCTCTAATTTCCATTCCTTTCTGCTCCTCTCCTTTTCTTTCTTTTTCCTTTTTTTTCCTTTCCTTTCCCTTTCCTTCTCTTCCTTTCCATTCCTTTTCTTTCCTATTTTTCTATTATACTTTTTACAAAAAATAAAATAAAATAAGACACAATGGGCCCATACATTTACCCCCACCCTCTATTCCGTACAATTTTCATCTCTTCCTTACTTACCTTCTTTCTTCCTTCCCACTCTTCTTTCCTTCCTATTTATCTATGAATAGTGTGTCTGTAAAAAGATACAGATCGTGTGGCAAACTCCAGTTAGAAAATCCACACTCCCATTCTCTCTTCCTTTCTTTTCTCCCTTCCCCCCTACATTCTTTTTTTCCTTCTTTACCTTCTTTTTTTCCTTCCCACTCTTCCTTCCTTCCTTCCTCTTTTTCCTTCCCAATTATCTATGAATCTTGTATCTCTTTATAAAAAATAAAAAAAACAACACCCTTCCACCCATCTCTTCCTTTTTCTTTTTCCCTTTTCCTCCTTCTTTTCCTGCCCACCTTGTTTCTTCTTTCTTCCTATTTATCTATAGTTCTTGCATTTCTTTAGAAAAAGAGACCGATGATGTGACCAGCTCCAATTAGAATATCCTCTCTTCCTTTCTCATTCCTTCCCACCATTCTTTCTTCCTTCCCACCCTTCTTTCTTTCTTCCTTCCTTCTCACCCTTCCTTCTTTCTTCCTTCCCACCCTTCTTTCTTCCTTTACTCCCATCCTTTTTTCTTCCTTCCTCCCTTCCTTCATTCCCTCCCATCTTTCCTTCTTTCTTTCCATTTATCTACAAATCTTGTATCAAAAGAAAAAGATGACATGTCTGCCCCCCAGTTAGGATATTCTCTCTCCCAACCTCCCTTCCTGCCTTTTTTTCTTCTTTCCTTCCTTTCCACATTGCCTTCTTTCCTACCCTTCCTTCTTCATGTCTTCCTTCCCACCCTTCCTTCTTATATATCTATGAATCTTGTATCTTTTAATAAAAAGAAAAAGATGATATGTCTGCCCCCCAGTTAGTATATCCTCTCTCCCAACCTCCATTCCTGCCTTTTCCCCCCCCTTATTTCCTTCCTTTCCACATTGCCTTCTTTCCTACCCTTCCTTCTTCATGTCTTCCTTCCCACCTTCCTTCGTATATATCTATGAATCTTGTATCTTTTAATAAAAAGAAAGAGATGATATGTCTGCCCCCCAGTTAGGATATCCTCTCTCCCAACCTCCCTTCCTGCTTTTTTTCCCTTCTTTCCTTCCTTTCCACACTGCCTTCTTCCTTATTTCCCACCATTCCTTCTTTCCATCTTCCTTCCCACCCTTCCTTCTCTTTCTCCCTATATGTCTATGAATCTTGTATCTTTTAATAAAAAGAAAAAGATGATATGTCTGCCCCCCAGTTAGGATATCTTCTTTACCAACATCTCTTCCTGCCTTTTCTTCTTCTTTCCTTCCTTTCCACCCTTCCTATTTTCCTTCTCCCCACCCTTCCTTCTTTCCGTCTTCCTTCTCTTTCTTCCTATATATCTATGAATCCTGTATGTCTTTATATTAAGAATCAGATTATGTCTCTGGCCTGCCAATTAAGATGTCCTCTCTTCCACCAACCGTTTCTTCCTTTCTCCATCCCTTCCATCTTTCTTCCTTTCCAAACTTCCTTCTTTCTTCATTCCCACCCTTCTTTCTTCCTGTATTCCCATCATTTTTTCTTCCTTCCTTCCTTCCCATCCTTCCTTCTTCCTTCCCATTAGTCTACAAATGTTGCATCTTTTAAGAAAAAGATGACATGTCTGCCCCCCAGTTAGGATATTCTCTCTCCCATACCTCCCTTCCTGCCTTTTTTTTCTTCTTTCCTCCCTTTCCATTCTGCCTTCTTTCCTTCTTCCTTCTTTTCTACCCTTCCTTCTTTCGGTCTCCCTTCCCACCCTTCCTTCTCTTTCTTCCTATATATCTATGAATCTTGTATCTTTTAATAAAAAGAAAAAGATGACATGTCTGCCCCCCAGTTAGGATATCCTCTCTCCCAACCTCCCTTCCTGCCCCTTTTTTCCTTTCCTTCCTTTCCACCCTGCCTTCTTTCCTTCTTCCTTCTTTCCCACCCTTCCTTCTTTCTGCATTCCTACCCACCCTTCCTTCTCTTTCTTCCAATATATCTATGAATCCTGTACGTCTTCATAATAAGAATCAGATTATGTCTTTGGCCTGCCAATTAAGATGTCCTCTCTTCCACCAACCGTTTCTTCCTTTCTCCATCTCTTTCTTCCTTCCCAACCTTCTTCCTTCCTTCCTATTTATCTATGAATCTTGTATATTTTCATAGAAATGAGCAGATGGTAGGCCCCCCATTAGACTTTCTCCCTTGTCGGTGTATTCCCTGCCGTACGCCAGTTCCAGTAAAGTCAGCCTCTCTGCCGGCACAGTCTGTACCTTCTGAAGTCACATCTCAGACTTGGCTCGGCAGAAATGGCTGATGCCTTCATTTTTAATCCATCCAGCGACTTGAAGCAATCTATTTGTTTTTGAGTCTTCGGCTGCATTCTAAAAAAAATAGCGGCTCCCCCCACTAGTGTGAGTTTCCATGTTTTCCGGGCACTTTAGGAAACAAGGAATGATTTATTGCACTCATCTACATTCCTTTCCTTCATCACTTCATAGATCATGGCAGAGTCCATCTCAGCCAATGGCACTCATTCCATCGCTCAGTGCCAGCGAATTATAAATATGTATGCTTACACATCTGTAATAACATGGCCATTCTCTCTCTTGTGCCTATGCCAGCTATAGCTGTTTTCCTACAGTGGCTCAGCGTGAGCCATGGATTTAGAGCTATCTGCCTCAGAACGTACGAAATATCCCCTTCAAGTCAACAAAACTCACTGTATGGATTGTAAGTGACTTGATGTCCGATCCTCACCTGCTTCTGTTCTGTAGATATAGAGTGAGGCCAAACTGGCAGACTTAAGTCTTTTCCAGTGGGGTTCCTTTGTTGTAATCCCATAATCTACCCCATGGTTATCACAATCTGCTGAGCGGTAAAGTATTTTACGTACCAAGTCGCAAAGTCCTCCAAGGTTCTAAGTGGCAAAGTCTTTCGGGGCTCTAAGTCGCAAAGTCCTTTGGACCACTACAGTAAGTGGTGAAGTCCAGGCTCTAAGTGGCAAAGTCCTCCGGGGCTTCAAGTGACGAGGTCCTACGGGGCTCTAAGTGGTGTAGTTCAGGCTCTAAGTGGTAAAATCCTCTGGAGCTCTAAGTGTCAAAGTCCTCTGGGGCTTCAAGTGGCAAAGTCCTCTGGGGCTTCAAGTGGCGGAGTCCAGGCTCTAAGTGGTGGAGTCTAGGCTCTAAGTGGTGGAGTCTAGGCTCTAAGTGGTAAAATCCTCAGGGGCTCTAAGTGTCAAAGTCCTCCGGGCATTCAAGTGGCAAGGTCCTACCGAGTGCTAAGCGGTGGAGTCCAGGCTGTAAGTGGTGGAGTCTCGGCTTCAAGGGGTGAGGTCCTAACGGGCTCTAAGTGGTGGAGTCCAGGCTCTAAGTGGCAAAGTCCTCTGGGGATTCAAGTGGTAAAGTCCTCCGGGGCATCAAATGGAGAGGTCCTACCGTGTTCTAAGTGGTGGAGTCCAGGCTCTAAGTGGTAAAATCCTCGGGGGCTCTAAGTGGCGAATTCCTGCGGGGCTATAAGTTGCAAAGTCCTCCGGGGATTCAAGTGGTGAAGTCCTCCGGGGCATCAAGTGGCGAGGTCCTCCGGGGGATCAAGTAGCGAGGTCCTACCGGGTTCTAAGTTATGGAGTCCAGGCTCTAAGTGGTAAAATCCTAGGGACTCTAAGTGACAAAGTCCTCTGGGGATTCAAGTGGCAAAGTCCTCCGGAGGTTCAAGTGGCGAGTTCCTACCGGGTTCTAAGTGGTGGAGTCCAGGCTCTAAGTGGTAAAATCCTTGGAGGTTCTCAGTGGCAAAGTCCTACGGGGCTATAAGTGGTTATAAATAGCGCTACCAAAATGCCCCTGCCCATAGAAATGAATGTGCAATGCTTCCAATGCGCCTTAAAAGTACGTTGAAAGTGCCACAAAACTGGTCTTTTTTGCCCCAAAAGCGTAAGACCGCTGCACAAATACGGTATGACATAAAGTATTGCAATGACCGCCATTTTATTCTCTAGGGCAGAGGTGACAAACTCAATTTGCTTATGGGCCACATCCACATTAATGTTGCCCTCAAAGGGCCAGTTGTATCAGCACCCTACCCCCTGACATCAGATGTCAAGACCCCCCCACCATCAGAAGTCAAGCATCAACCCCACTATCCCTTAAATCAGTGCACCCCCTTGCCTTGTGCTGCTGCCAGGAGGGCTGTACAGAGAAGTGCAGGATCTTGTGGAGAAGTCCTGTCCTCTCTGCTGCTGAATGCTGAGACCAGGTGGGAGCAGAGACAAGGGGGGTGTGAGGGCCAAATGAAATGACCTGGAGGGCCAGGTTCAGCTCACGGGCCTTGTGTTTGACACCTGTGCTCTAGTCAAAAGAAAAAATATATATGTTTGGTGGTACTAAGTAATTTTCTAGCAAAAAAAAATGTTTTTAACTTGTAAACACCAAGTTTAAAAAATAGGCCTGGTCCTTGGTTGGAAATTGAATTTCATAAGAGCCAACTTCCCTAAACTACAAACCTTGCTAGAAGATATAAAATTGGGATAAAATCTTAGGAACAAAGAACACGGAGGAGAGATGGGTTTGCTTTAAGAGCATATTTAATAAGGGCATAAGCCGTTGCATCCCATTGGAAAATAAAGAAAAGTCCTGGATGACTAAACTCCAACGTAAAAATGCATATACAAGCAAAGGAGAAGGCCTTCAAAAAATACAAGGCTGAGGGATCATCATCAGCATTCAGACTTTATAAAGAATGCAACAAGATATGTAAGGGTGCAATTAGGGCGGCTAAGATAGAACACGAAAGACACATAGCAAAAAAAAAAATCCCAAGAAATTCTTTAAAGGATATAAACAGTAAAAAAGGGAGGACAGACCATATTGGCCCCATAAAGAATGAGGAAGGATATCTGGTTACAAAGGATGGGGAGATGGCGAAAGTATTGAATTTATTCTTCTCCTCAGTCTTCATGATGGAATCGGGGGGCTTCAGTAACCAAAACTGCAATGTTTATCCTCATGACACATCATAAGAAGCACCTTCATGGTTAACAGAGGACAGAATTAAAATTAGGCTTGGGAAACTTAACATTAATAAATCACCGGGACCAGATGGCTTGCACCCGAGGGTACTTAGGGAACTCAGTCAATTAATTGCCAGACCATTGTTTCTAATTTTTACTGACAGTCTACTGACTGGAATGGTACCAGCTGATTGGAGAAAAGCCAATGTAGCACCAATATTTAAAAAGGGCCCAAAATACATCCCTGGGAATTACAGACCAGCTAGCCTAACATCAATAGTATGTAAGCTCTTGGAGGGGATCATAAGGGACTATGTACAAGATTTTAGTAATGAAAACTGTGGGCCAGATTCACAAAGAGATACGACGGTGTATCTCCTGATATGCCGTTGTATCTCTGAGTTCTGCCGGTCGTATCTATGCGACTGATTCATAGAATCAGGTTACGCATTGATATCCCTAAGATCCGACAGGTGTAACTGTGTTACACCGTCGGATCTTAGGCTGCAATTCAAGGTCGGCCGCTAGGTGGCGCTTCCATATCTTTTACGCAACGAATATGCAAATGAGGAGTTACGCCGATTCCGAAACGAACGACCGCCCGGCGCTATTTTTTTACGTCGTTTGCGTTCGGCTTTTTCCGGCGTATAGTTAAAGCTGCTATACTGAAGCGTACTCAATGTTAAGTATGGCCGTCGTTCCCGCGCCGAGTTTTGAATTTTTTATGTAGTTTACGTAAGTTGTTCGCGAATACGGATGGATGTAATTTACAATAACGTCGAAACCAATGACGTCCTTGTGACGTCATTTGGAGCAATGCACGCTGGGTAAATTTGCGGACGGCGCATGCACTGTTCGATCGGCGTGGGAACGCGCCTGATTTAAATACTACACGCCCCCTAGCCGCGGAATTTGAATTCCGCCGGGGGATTTACGATACGATCTAAAGATCCGCTAACCTATCTGAATCTGGCCCTGTATCTTTAGCAGTAATCAGCATGAAGAATCGCTCTTGCCAAATCAATCAATTTTTTTTTTTTCATTATTACATTTTTATTAGTATTTAACACATCCATTAAAATCAACATCACATCACATATATTCCTAATTATCAAATAATGGAAACAACCTTATCAACATCATATATCTCCCCCTCCCCCCCAACAAAAAAAAGGAGATTAATTATAAATTTCCCCCACCCCTCATCATCCTCCCCCCTCCACATGCTCCCCATTTATTCTGTCTTATACCCACCCCCCCCTAGCAATAAACCCCCTTTATTTAATTCCGAGTAACCTTAAAAAAATCCATGAAAAAAAAAAAGAATTTGTTATAGTTGAACAATTTTGAAGACTTCTATGGACATATCAACACCACTCTTAAAAAAAAAAAAGACCACAAAAATGTTTTTAAATTAAAAGGAAAATGTGTACGAGGCTTCTAAAAGCCATATAACCCTTTTATCTACCTAAAGTAAATATATACCTTCTATTTAATAAACCATATCTAATCCAGCTACCCCCCCCCTCCGTTATATCCCACACCTTCCCCCCTATGGGTCCCATCACCTCTCTCTTTCCCCAGCCCCTTAACCCCTCCCAATCTCAAATTCCACCCTTCAAAAACCAAGTGCATACTCCCATACCTCTATACATATCACATGGAGAGGACGGAAGAGGACATCAAAATGAGAGGAAAAAAAGGGATATTCCTTTCCAATGTAGCACCAATATTTAAAAAAATGCCCAAAATACATCCCTTGGATGTATAGACAAGTTAGCCTAACATCAATAGTATGTAAGCTCTTGGAGGGGATGATAAGGGACTATATACAAGATTTTAGTAATGAGAATTTTAGTAATGAGAATGGTATCATTAGCAATAATCGGCACGGATTCATGAAAAATCGTTCTTGCCAAACCAATCTATTAACCTTCTATGAGGAGGTGAGTTGCCATCTAGATAAAGGAAGGCCCGTAGACGTGGTGTATCTGGATAAAGGAAGCCCCGTAGACGTGGTGTATCTAGATAAAGGAAGGCCCGTAGACGTGGTGTATCTGGATAAAGGAAGCCCCGTAGACGTGGTGTATCTGGATAAAGGAAGGCCCGTAGACGTGGTGTATCTAGATAAAGGAAGGCCCGTAGACGTGGTGTATCTGGATAAAGGAAGGCCCGTAGACGTGGTGTATCTGGATTTTGCAAAAGCATTTGACACAGTTCCCCATAAACGTTTACTGTACAAAGTAAGGTCCGTTGGCATGGACCATAGGGTGAGCACATGGATTGAAAACTTTGCGCCGCCGTAATTATTCCTGAATCTGGCCCAAGGTGTTTAGAAGAGTTGTAGTGAGGCCTAAATGATGCCTGAAAAGCGCCAACCAGATTTCAGGTAAATACCACACTAGGCCACAAGATGGAGCTGCCAATCATAGGAAACAAACATATTAGACAAATACAGGCATTATTTGTGAATTGTGTGCCAATGCTTGTGTCCCTTTAATCCTCAAAAAGTTATTTTTCTTTATGGACTCGAAATTAGGAGACGGAAATCAGCACTTTTTTTTTTGATGAACGTGACCTAATGACCTAGACGGGGGTATAAAATATTATATACTGTGATGGGATTATTGGCGGCGCGGGAGGGAGGGCGTGAGTTTGGGGTCCCTCCGCGTCGGTATTTTTTTCACATTGTTCTTATTGTGGTGAAGATCTTGTTGGTTTTATTACTCGCTGTAACTGCTCTCTGTCTGAGGTTTTGTTTTGCTAAAAGTCTAAATTCCTCTTCATTTCAGGGGCTGAGCGTTCCTCACCGGAGAAGATCGAGGCCGATGCCAAAGTACATACCGAGAAGAACGCTTCTGCTGAGGGTTTTTTTTGGGACATTTTCAGCCCTTTAACCCCCAAATACTGATCCACACATTATAATGGTATCACCTCTAAATGATGTACATGGTATATTATAGGGGTCAGGGGGCTTTCAATACTGGGATCTAGAAATCACAGATGAAGAGTGCCAGTCACCAATGAAGAGCACCAGACACTGAGGAAAAACACCAGTAACCAACGAAGAGTGCCAGTCACCAATGAAGAGCACCAGTTGCTGATGAAGAGCACCAGTCACCGATAAAGAGTGCCAGTCACCAATGAAGAGTGCCAGTCACCAATGAAGAGTGCCAGTCACTGACGAAGAGCGCCAGTCACCGATAAAGAGTGCCAGTCACCAATGAAGAGTGACAGTCGCTGATGAAGAGTGCCAGTCACCGATAAAGAGTGCCAGTCACCGATAAAGAGTGCCAGTCACCAATGAAGAGTGACAGTCGCTGATGAAGAGCGCCAATGGCAGATGAAGAGCGCTAGACACTGAAGAAAAGCACCAGTCATCGATTAAAAACGCAAGACAGACACTGGTAAAGTCACAGATGAAGAGCAAAATCACAGGTGAATAGTGCCACACACTGATGAAGAGCGCCAGTCACCGATGAAGAGCGCAGTCACCGATGAAGAGCACCAATCTCAGATGAAGAGCGCTAGACACTGATGAAGACCAACAGACACCGATGAAGAGCGCAGTCACCGACGAAGAGCACCAATCTCAGATGAAGAGCCCTAGAGACTGATAAAGAGCAACAGACACTGATAAAGAGCGCCAGTCTCCGATGAAGAGTGCCAGTCACAGATGAAGAGCGCCAGTCACAGATGAAGAGCGCCAGTCACAGATGAAGAGTGCCAGTCACCAATAAAGAGAGACAGACACCGATAAAGAGCGCCAATCATGATAAAAAGCACAGTCACTGATGAAGTGCGCCAGTCACAGATGAAGAGCGGCAATTACCGATGAAGAGTGCCAGTAGCCGATGAAGAGCGTCAGCTGTCAAAGAAGAGTTCCAGTCACTGATGAAGAGTGCCAGTCACCGATAAAGAGCGGCAGTCACAGATGAAGAGCTCCAGTCACCAATGAAGAGTGCCAGTTGCTGATGAAGAGCTCCAGTCACCGATGAAGAGGGCCAGTAGTCAATGAAGAGCGCCAGCTGTTGATGAAGAGTGCCAGTCACCGATGAAGATCGCCAGTCACCGATGACAAGCTCTAGTCACTGGTGAAGAGTGGCAGTCACCGATGAAGAGCACCAGACACCGATAAAGAGCTCCAGTCACCGATAAAGAGTGGCAGACACCGATAACCACCAATTATAGATGAAGAGTGGCAGTCACCAATGAAGAGCGCCAGACACCGATAAAGAGTGCCAGACACCGATAAAGAGTGCCAGACACCAATGGAGAGTGCCAGTCACCGATGAAGAGCGCAGTCACCAATGAAGAGCACCAATTGCCGATGAAGAGTGCCAGTCACCGATGAAGAGCACCAGACACCGATAAAGTGCGCCAGTCGCGATAAAGAGTGCCAGACACCGATAAAGAGTGCCAGACACCAATGGAGAGTGCCAGTCACCAAAGAAGACCACCAATTATAGATGAAGAGTGCCAGACACCGATAAAAAGCGGCAGTCACCAATGAAGAGCACCAATCGCAGATGAAGGGTGCTAGACACTGATAAAGAGCACCAATGCTGCAAGGAGCTGAGACAACTATCTATCTATCTATCTATCTATCTATCTATCTATCTATCTATCTATCTATCTACGAATGTTCTCTCTATCGGCCTGTGTATCTAACTCTATAGTTCATATCTATCTATTCATCCACCTATCCATAATCTATTATCTATCTATTTATCAATCTACATATCTATCTATCTATTTATCAATCTACATATTATCTATCTATCTATCTATCTATCTATCTATCTATCTATATATCTATACATGTTCTATCTATCTCTCTTGGTCCTTGATTCTCCGGCACATACAGTATTATTCCGATTGATCTTCAGTTACTGGAAGTCTTTCCCACCCTTCATGTGATAAAAATGTCACTAATAATCAGACAGATTATCTTTACACTACATAGAAGTTTTCTTGGCCGGCATGTGCTCCTCATTACCGCCATGGCCGGGGTAATGCAGACAGAAGTATATTGAACTATATGGAAGAACATTGCATACAATTTCCACCTACTCCCGGGCTATGTCAAGTCATGCGTTGGTATTGTTTTTAGAAGGCGGACGCAGCAGCCGTGCGCCGCGTCGGCCAGCAGATGGCGATGGAGGACTTGTAAAGCAGCGCGCTCTCATGTAATGTTCTCTCTGCCCGCAGCCTGGCTACATCTGGAAATATTTGATTTGATATAGTGTCGTTTTACATTGCAGAAATGAGCGTAAGTGGTTTTTTAACCCACCAAGTGAGAAATGTGATCTGGGTTTTACTACCGACCCTTTAAATGAAAACCAGACCGCTTATTAAACCATTATCTATCAAGGATATGGAAGCGGAGGAGAAGGGTGAAGGGAGGAGGGGGGTATCCCGGGCACAGCCCAGGTGTACCAGGCCGGATCCACACCCCGCGTCACCGTCTACCTTCACTCAACACAACGATGGCATGTTTGCACTCTTGTGGTTTCAGCATTTTGAAGTGTTTAATTGTGAGCTAATTGATGCATATTAGTAAATAATTGCCACAATATTTATAACACGAGATGGTTGCCATATATACACACACATATATATATATATATATATATATAATTTAAATTTTTTTATATTGATATATTTATTTTTATTTATTTGTCTAGTTTAAATATATATATATGTATATGTATATATATTATTTTATATTTATTTGTGTATTTTTTTGAATAATTTTCCTTTTATTTTTACCAATTTTTTTTACCAGGCGGATTCCACACCCTGCTTCACCATCTACCTTCGCTGAATGCCTGGTTTCCAGAATATTTATAACATGGGATGGTTGCCTTATATAAAATTGTTGTTATGTATATATATATATATATTATTATTATTATTTTTTTTTTTTATATTGATATATTTATTTTTATTTATTTGTCTAGTTATATATATATATATTATTACTATTTATATATTTATTTGAATAGTTTCTCATTTTTTTTCCAATTTTTATAAATATTTTTCCAGACTGGATCCCACATGGATGTTTGCGCTCTTGTGGTTTCAGCATTTTGAAGTTTCTAATAGCAAGCTAATTGACACATATTAGTAAATGATTGCCACAATATTTATAACATGGGGATGGTTGCCATATATATATATATATATATACATATAGATATAAATATATACAATTATTGATATATATCTTTTTATTTATTTGTCTAGTTATATATTTATTTTTGATAATTTAAATATTTATTTGTATATTTATTTGTATATTTATTATTATTTAGTTATATATTTATTTTTGATCATTTAAATATTTATTTATATATATATACATACATAGTATGGGGTAGATTCAGATAGAAGATACGCCGTCGTATCTCTGAGTCCGGCCGGTCGTATCTATGCGCCTGATTCATAGAATCAGATACGCCTAGATTTGACTAAGATCCGACCGACGTAAGTCTCTTACGCCGTCGGATCTTAACTGCATATTTACGCTGGCCGCTAGGGGCGTGTACGCTGATTTACGCCTAGAATATGTAAATCAGCTAGATACGCGAATTCACAAACGTACGCCCGGCCGACGCAGTACATTTACGCCGTTTACGTTAGGCTTTTCCCGGCGTATAGTTACCCCTGCTATATGAGGCGTACCAATGTTATGTATGGCCGTCATTCCCACGTTGAATTTTGAAAATGTTACGTCGTTTGCGTAAGTCGTCCGTGAATGGGGCTGGACATCATTTACGTTCACGTCGAATCCAATGACGTCTTTGCGGCGTACTTTGGAGCAATGCACACTGGGAAATTACACGGACGGCGCATTAGCCGTTCGGGAAAAACCTCAATCACGTCAGGTCAAGCCTGATTAACATAACACACGCCCACCTCTTCAGAATTTGAATTAGGCGGGCTTACGCCGGGCTATTTACGCTACGCCGCCGCAACTTTCTCTTAAGAATATGGCACTTGCCTGTAAAAGTTGCGGAGGCATAACGTAAATAGGATACGTTACGCCCGCACAAAGAAGCGCCATTCTACCTGAATCTACCCCTATATATTTATACACTGAGCAAAATTATAAACGCAACCCTTCCACGTTTCCCCTATTTATCATGAGTTGAACTCAAAGATCTACAACTTTTTCTATGTACACAAAAGGCCTATTCCTATTTATTGTGTGCCTTAAGCTGGCCACAATAAAAGGCCACTCTAAAATGTGCAGTTTTATCACACAGCACATTGCCACAGATGTCACAAGTTTTGAGGGAGCGTGCAATTGGCATGCTGACTGCAGGCATGCCCACCAGAGCTGTTGTCCTTGAATTGAATGTTCATTTCTCTACCATAAGCCGCCTCCAAAGGCGTTTTCAGAGGATTTGGCAGTACATCCAAACGGGCCTCACAACCAGGGCCGGTGGTACCACTAGGCAAACTAGGCAGCCGCCTAGGGCGCACTGCTGCCTAGGGCACCCGGCCACCGGTGTTCCTACTCTCTTCTCTCTGCAGCAAACAACTAAGTCTCAGCATCAGCAGGCAGCCACTGCTCTGTTTGCACATAGTGTCAGATGCACAGCCGCGGAGGAGGAATGTGTCTGTGTCCCGACGCCCGAATGAATGGAAGCAAGCAAACATTTATTGATGGGCGCTGGTGAGGCTGCATTTGATGGAATGCTGTTGAGGTTGCATTGATGGGCACTGGTGAGGCTGCATTGATGGGTGCTGGTGAGCAGGGGCGTTGTTAGGGGTGGGCTGGGGAGGCTGGAGCCCTGAATGGGTAGATGAAAAGCCCCGAGTCTCAGCCATAGAGCATTTAATAAATAGCCCCGAGTGCCGCCGAGCAGGGACCATTTTGTTTCCGAGCGCTGCAGAGTGACAGAGCAGGTCCCGCCTTCTGGAGCCTGCATCGCCTATGATGGACGTCCCACTGGTCCAATCCGGGGACCGCGGGACGTGGGACGTCCGTCATAGGTGCCTCAAGCTTAGAAGGCTTGAATTACAATGCTGCCCGGCGCGCAATGCGACATCCCCGCGCGGTTTGGAGGCTCTCCACGGCTCCTGAGCCTCCTCTCCTCTGGCTGACTGAGCTTCCTCTCCTCTGGCACCACGGCTGCCCGCCACGCCACATTCCCACTCCCTGCTCGGCGGCTCTCCTCTCCTCCTTGGCTCCATCGCTATGATGGGCACATTGGGCGTGCCGGCGCCGCACACCACGGCTGAGGTAGGTGACGTCAGTGATTGTGTATGTATGTAGGTCAGGTCAGTGTAGTCCGGTCTGAGATTTGGGGCCAGATCCACAGAAGAATTACGCAGGCGTATCTATTGAACAAGATACGACGGCATCTGGGCTCGATCCGACAGGCGTACATCTTAGTACGCCGTCGGATCGTAGGTGCATTTTTCCGCCGGCCGCTAGGTGGCGTTTCCGTTGAATTCTGCGTTGAGTATGCAAATTAGCTAGATACGGTGATCCACGAACGTACGTCCGGCCGGCGCTTTTTTTATGTCGTTAGCGTTCAGCTTTTTCCGGCGTATAGTTAAAGCTGCTATAATAAGGCGTACTCAATGTTAAGTATGGCCGTCGTTCCCGCGTCCAATTTTGAATTGTTTACGTTGTTTGCGTAAGTCGTTCGCGAATAGGGATTTGCGTAGAATGACGTCACCGTCATAAGCATTGGCTTGTTCCGGTTTAATTTTGAGCATGAGCACTGGGATACCCCCACGGACGGCGCATGCGCAGCAAAAAAAAAACGTTGTTTACGTCGGGTCACGACGTATTTACATAAAACACGCCCCCATCACATCGATTTAAATTGCGCGCCCTTACGCCGCCAAAGATACACTACGCCGCCGTAACTTACGGCGCAAATTCTTTGAGGATTCGAAAAAAAAAGTAAGTTACGGCGGCGTAGTGTATCTTAGATACGCTAAGCCCAGGCGGAATAATGCGCCGCTGTACGTGGATCTGCCCCTATGTGTGGGGAAAACTAACACTGCACATCACCCTGAACACACCATCCCCACTGTGAAACATGGTGGTGACAGCTTCATGTGGTGTGGATGCTTTTCTTCAGCAGGGACAGGGAAGCTGGTCAGAGTTACTGGGAACCTGTTAGGCCCCATACACACGAGAGGATTTATCCGCCGATACGGTTCCATCCGATGGAGTGTACTCACCATTGAATCGAAATCCGCGCCGAAATTCTCTGGCGATGACGTGTCGCGACGCAGTCATATAAGGAATTCCACGCATGTGTTGAATCATTACGACGCTTGCGGGGGATCCCCTCGGACGGATCGATCCGGTGAGTCTGTACAGACCAGCGGATCGATCCGTGGGATCCGATTCCAGCGGATAGATTTGTTGGCATGTCAACAAATTTTTATCTGCTGGAATTCGGAAATATCCGCGGATAAAGATCCGCTGGAGCATACACACCAGGGGATCCATCCGCTGAAAACGATCCGCTGAGATTTTTCAGCGGATGGATCCTCTCGTGTGTATGGGGCCTAAGAGTCTGCTAAAGACTTGAGACCGGGGGGGGGGGGGGGGGGTTCACCTTCCAGCAGGACAACGACCCGAAACAAGAAAGAAAGTTTGGGTGACTTTCATAAACATCCACTTCTTGTATAGAGGAGGGAAGGATTGGAACCCCTGTCTGGCTTTTTACTGCTCCACAAAAAACAAACAAAAAAAGCTTTATTATAAAGATATAAATTGAGGAGTGGCCTTCATGTCTTGAATTGCATTGTTCACCAGTGCCCCTGATGGTGGGGATGCCTTTTACAATTCACCAGAGCCCCTGATGTTGGGTATGACTTTGACTGTGATGGTGGGAATGACTTTGACCATTTACTGGAGCCCCTGATGGTGGGAATGACTTTGACCGTGATGGTGGAAATGACTTTGACCATTGACTATTCACCAGTGCCCCTGATGGTGGGTATGACTTTGACTGTGATGGTGGGAATGACTTTGACCTTTGACCATTCACCAGAGCCCCTGATGGTGGGAATGACTTTGACCGTGATGGTGGCAATGACTTTCACCATTGACCATTCACCAGTGCCCCTGATGGTGGGGATGCCTTTTACAATTCCCCAGAGCCCCTTATGATGGGAATGACTTTGACCATTTACCAGAGCCCCTGATGTTGGGTATGACTTTGACTGTGATGGTGGGAATGACTTTGACCATTGACCATTTACCGTAGCCCCTGATGGTGGGAATGACTTTGACCATTGACTATTCACCACTGCCCCTGATGGTGGGTATGACTTTGATCATTAATGTAAGCCCCTGATGGTGGGTATGACTTTGACCATTCACAAGAGCCCATGAGGATGCAAATTAATTTGACCATTCACGAGAGCCTCTAATGGTGGGAATGACTTTGACCATTCACCAATTTCCCTGAAAAAGGTAATGGCTTGAGCATTCACCAGAGCCCCTGATGGTGGGAATGACTTTGACAATTCACCCAAGCCCCTGATGATGGGAACAACTTTGGCCATTCAACAGAGCCCCTGATTATAGGAATGACTTTGACAATATACCACCATTGCCTCTGGTGGTGGAAATAACTTTGACCATTCATACAAGTTCCTTATGTTGGTAATGACTTTGACCATTTACCAGAGCCTCTGATGGTGGGAATGACTTTGATCGTTAACAGAGCCCCTGATGAAGGGAATTACTTTGACCATTCACCAAGAGCCCATGAGGATGCAAATTAATTTGACCCTTCAGCAGAGCCTCTAATGGTGGGAATGACTTTGACCATTCACCAGAGCCTCTGATGGTGAGAATGGCTTTGACCGTTCACCAGAAACCCTGATGAAGGGAATGACTTTGGTCATTTACCAGAGCCCCTGATTGTGGGCATGACCTTGAGCATCCAACAGAGCCTGTGAGGATGCAAATGAATTTGACCATTCACCAGAGCCTCTAATGGTGGGAATGACTTTGACCATTCACCAGAGCCCCTTATGATAGAAATGAATTTGATCATTAATGTTAGCCCCTAATGGTGGAAATTAATTTGACCATTCACCAGAGCCCATGAGCATGCAAATGAATTTGACCATTCACCAGAGCAATGTTGGGAATGAGTGACCATTAACCAGAGCACCTGATGGTCGGGATGACTTTGACCTTTGACCATTCATCAGCGCCTCTGATAGTGGGAATAACTTTGACTATTCACCTGAGCCCCTGATGATGGGAATAACTTTGACCATTCAACAGAGCCCCTGATGATAGGAATGACTTTGATCATTAATGTTAGCCCCTAATGGTGACCATTCACCAGAGCCCATAAGTATGCAAATTTATTTGACCATTCACCAGAGCAATGATGGGAATGACTTTGATCATTCACCAGTCCCCCTGATAAAGCGAATGACTATACCATTCACCAGAGCCTCTAATGGTGGGAATGACTTTGACCATTCACCAGCGCCCCTGATGATACAAATGACTTTGATCATTAATGTAAGCCCCTGATGGTGGGAATGACTTTGACCATTCACCAGAGCCCATGAGGATGCAAATTAATTTGACCGTTCACCAGAGAATCTAATGGTGGGAATGACTTTTATCATTCACCAGTGCTTAATATCTTAACCTTTGAAAATGATAAGTGAAATGACCATAAATAATATAAGTGAACACAATGAGTGAATAAAGAATGAACAATTCAAAATATCGGACCCATCCAATTGGTCAATGGGTGTGATAAAACATAGTCCATAAATAACAGTGAATTGAGTCCAATTTAAGTGACCAACACTATCTGCATGTGAAAAGATCCTCCACCGAAGATGAGATAAAAGGACACCCAATGTGTGGGAAATGAAATCTCCTTACCAGAGAAAAAGACCGGACTTTCAACGGTCTCATAGGGTATAAGGATGTTTAAAGTCTTCCTTGAAAAGACTATTCCAGACACTGCTACTAACACCAGCATAAAAGCTCCAGGGGACAAAATCCTGATCAGATCCACTCCAGATTAACAATGTGGCGTTGATGTGTTCATAAAATAAAAAATGGTAGGAAACCACATAGTGCGTTACTGTATAAAGATTGAGTTTTAATAAAAACAAGTGTGCACTTACAGCAAAGACTTGGTAAATTCGCATGTGGGATATAGCGTGGAGAGGATGGCGTTTCCTCGACCTTCCGTTTGCCTCGTACTTCCGTTCGTCACGTGTCTCTCCTTCTAACGTGATGACGTCACTACGGCTAAGCTCCTCCTACGCGTTTCGTCGCAATACGGACGTCTACGGGGATTGGCTGTGTTCTTTGTTTACTATGGTAATTAGTAATTAATACTGGCAGCTTTTTTAATTCACACGATCATTTAATTGATTTATTTTGTTAGCGCAGTGTTTTTTTCTGTTTAGACAGAGAAATCCCTTTCTATCATTCACCAGTGCCCCTGGTACTCAGCTGTACTCCACTATTTTGTAATAAAGGATAACAACTGATGCTGATTTACCGGGGTGCCGGCTTCTTTCTGTGGACTATAAGCCATAGTATCACTTCTATACAGCAGGTGCCTTGGGTCCAGTGGAGGTGGCTGTCACTCTGCACAGGAGACTGAGGACATCTAGTGGCATAAAAGAAGTACTGCAGAGACAGCTCAGGATTTAAGGTGCGTATTGTGGTAAAAGCTCTGTTTTTTATTTTAACTTATATATCTTTTTCAATGGAGTTTTGCTTTAAACAATCCAGAATATATATGTTTTATTTTCCGATCTTTCTACCGAATCTAACAAAATGTACGACCCCTTGATCAGTTCCAGTGTAAGACTGCAGGTGCTGACAAAGTTCCATCACTTTAACTATTAACACATCACAATCTGCCCGCTGGGAACCCAACTCCCTTCCACAAGGCAAGAAGCCTCTGAGAGTCCCGCTGACGCCCGCGTATAAATAATAGTTTTAGGAATATGATGTAACGGCCTACAGATGTATCCAGAGTTATTATTTATTTTCCAAACGACAGATGCTCGAGCTAATGCGCCTGAATAACACTTGTTTCTCATTCGGGGAGAAAATCTGACAAATCCGTGTCTCAGCACAAGCTGCTGAGCTGGAACATCCACCGTCCAATAAATATGAATGCCTAAAGGGGAACTCTGAAGAATCATTGAAGAGTATCAAAACCCAACGTTTTTTATAGATTGCAGTCCTTACCTGTAGTGGCTGCAATCGTTTTCTCAACTTTTATTTCTTTTATGACAACCTGATGACCCTGTAAGTAACACACTTCCTAGTGTAATAGTTCAAATAGAGCACCAAATTCAAAATCCAAAGTCATTATTGTTCAACTCTCAATATGGCACCTGTGGCACATTCCCCCTGACCCCCCCCCCCCCGGTCTCATGTGTCTACATGCTTTTTAAGCCTGGTTATGAGGTCACACAGGGTGCTCCCCTTTTCCCATGCTGTTGTCTGACAATGTAGCTAGCAAGGAGATGACTGCTGGATAACCAGCACTTGCCTTGGCTTCAAGCAGTTGTCTGAGACCAACAGTGGCAAGTGAAATGCAGAGAGTGGGGTTGGGGGGCTTGTCAGCTTTTCATCCCTCTGCATTCTTCTTGCCGCAACTTGTCTTGAGAACGTGCTTGGAGCTGAGACAAGCATCGGTTGTTAACCACTTACAGTATGCCCCGGACAATTGCGCGGTCGTGCGACGTGGCTCCCAAACAAAATTGACGTCCTTTTTTCCCCACAAATAGAGCTTTCTTTTGGTGGTATTTGATCACCTCTGCGGTTTTTATTTTTTGCGCTATAAACAAAAATAGAGCAAGAATTTTGAAAAAAATGCAATATTTTTTACTTTTTGCTATAATAAATATCCCCCAAAAACATATATAATTTTTTTTCCCTCAGTTTAGGCCGATACGTATTCTTCTACCTATTTTTGGTAAAAAAAAAACGCAATAAGCGTTTATCGATTGGTTTGCGCAAAATTTATAGCGTTTACAAAATAGGAGATAGTTTTATTGCATTTTTATTAATTATTATTGTTTTACTACTTATGGCGGCGATCAGCGATTTTTTTCGTGACTGCGACATTATGGCGGACACTTCGGACAATTTTGACACATTTTTGGGACCATTGTCATTTTCACTGCAAAAAATGCATTTAAAATGCAGTGTTTACTGTGAAAATGACAGTTGCAGTTTGGGAGTTAACCACAGGGGGCGCTGGAGGGGTTATGTATGACCTAATATGTAGTTCTAACTGTAGGGGGGTGTGGCTGTAGGTGTGACATCATTGATTGTGTATCCCTATAAAAGGGATCATGACGGAGCCACAGTGAAGAACAGGGAAGTCGTGTTTACACACAGCTGTCCCCGTTCTTCAGCTCCGGGGGACCGATCGCGGGACTCCAGCGGTGATCGGGTCCATGGGTCCCGCGGTCCTGGTCACAGAGTTTCGGACCGGGCCGCGGGTGCGCACCGCGGGCGCGCGCCTGCGACCCACGGCTGGGTACTAGCACAGGACGTACCTATACATGCATGTGCCCAGCCGTGCCATTCTGCCAACGTAAATGTGCAGAAGGCGGTTCTTAAGTGGTTAAAGAACCACCGACTCACTGTCGGGGGACCACAGCGGAAGGGGCGGGCACCATTTCCGACCCTGTAGCTAAAGTTGTGCTCATAAGTTTACACACCCTGGCAGAATTTATGATTTCTTGGCCATTTTTCAGAGAATATGAATGATAACACAAAAACTTTTCTTTCACTCATGGTTAGTGTTTGGCTGAAGCCATTTATTATCAATCACCTGTGTTTACTCTTTTTATATCATAATCACAACAGAATCTACCCAAATAACCCTGATCAAAAGTGTACTTACCCCAGTCCTTAATACTGTGTATTGTCCCCTTTAAAATCAATGACGGCTTGAAGTCTTCTGTGGTATTTGTGGATGAGGCTCTTTATCTTCTCAGATGGTGAAGCTCCCCATTCCTCTTCCAGTTCCTGTAAATTCTTGGGCTGTCTCGCATGAACGGCACGTGTGAGATCTCCCCAGAGGGGCTCAATGATATGAGATGGCCACTCCAGAACCTTCATTTTATTCTGCTGTAGCCAATGACAGGTGGACTTGGCCTTGTGTTTTGGATCATTATCATGTCCAAGTACGTCCCATGCGCAGCTTCCTGGCTGATGAATGTTCCTCCAGTATTTTTTGATAACATTCTGCATTCATATTGCCAACAATTGTGACCAAATTTCCTCGTTGTCTCCTCTTCAAATGTAGTGTTTATGGTTGTGGCCAAAAAGCTAAATTTTGTTCTCATCACTCCAAATGACTTTGTGCCAGAAGGTTTGAGGTTTGTCTCTGTGCTGTTTGGCGTATTGTAAGTAGTGTTGAGCGGAATACACCATATTCGATTTTGCGATATATCACGAATATATAGCCGAATATTTGTGAAATATTCGCTAAAATCTAATATTTGTGATATTTTATCAAAAAAAAATTTTTTGCGAAATTTCGCTAATGCGAATGCGAAATTGATTGCGAAATTTCGCTAATGCGAATGCGAAATTGATTGCGAAATTTCGCTAATGCGAATGCGAAATTGATTGCGAAATTTCGCTAATGCGAATGCGAAATTGATTGCGAAATTTTGAAACATTCAATTTCACCTGCCCTTTGGAAAAAGTGTGGTTTTACGTAATGGACCCTGCAACTAACAACAAGGTATTAATAAAATAAATACATTATTACCGTATTTTCCGGCGTATAAGACGACCCCCTAATTTTCCAGGAAAAAATTTGGTTTTGGGATATACTCACTGTATAAGACTACTCCCTTTTTTTCAAGCCCCACTGTGCCATTACATGCCCCCACTGTGCCATCACATGCCCCCACTGTGCCATCACATGCCCCCACTGTGCCATCACATTAAATGCCCCCACAGTGCCATCACATTACTTTCCCCCACAGTGCCATCACATTACATGCCCCCACAGTGCCATCACATTACTTTCCCCCACAGTGCCATCACATTGCATTCCCCCACAGTGCCATCACATTACATGCCCCCACTTTCCCCCCCACTGTGCCATCACTCACGTTTTGCAGGCTGGTGACAGACTCCGTCTGCTGCGAGCGTCCATGATTTCAAAGCCGCGCGCCGTCTTCTCAGCGTGTCCTGTGATTGGCAGAACACAAATTTTCCCAGTAGCGCCTCTGTTCTATGTTCCGCCAATCACGGATGCCTTCTCATCTCGTCCGAGGATGAGAAGGCATCCGTGATAGGCGGAAAACAGAACAGAGGCGCTGCTGGGAAGATTTCTGTTCCGCCTATCACAGGACAGCGAGGACGTGCTGAGAAGACGGAGCGCAGCTTTGAAATTATGACGATCGCAGCTGCACGGAGACTGTACCCGGCGTATAAGACGACCCCCGACTTTGGATGCATTTTTTTGCATCCAAAAAGTCGTCTTATACGCCGGAAAATACGGTATATAGATTTGAGGGTTTACTTTGACCAATTTGTATATTGATTAGTTTAATAAATATTGAATAACCATAGATTTGGAAAATACAAGTAAACCGTTTACGTTGACATCTCTTAAATGTCTTTATGTTAAACAGTTATTATTCTCATTAAAGAGGTGAAATGCAAATAATGACACGGGACAAAAGATGGAAAATTCTTTGAACATGTGATACACTGGAAAAACGCACAGAAACACTCCACTCTCTCCTATGACAACTGTGGTAGGAGAACTCTGATTGGCTCTGATGCAAAAGAAGGGCGGAGAAAGTATTCGCGAAATATTCGGAAATCGAATATTCGCGATTGCGAATATTCGGCAACATAAAAGGATCGCCTCAGCTTAGCTACTCGGCCCAGGGTCTCTAATCATACCAGCAATGCTTTTAGACGTCGATGGAGATCGGTAGGATGTGATCTGTTTTAAAAATAAAATTGAAAAAATACGAATATTCGGAATAGCGAATATTGGCCGTGAAATTCGAGTTATTCGCGAATATTCTAATATGCAATGCGAATATTCGTGAGCAACACTAATTGTAAGCGGGATACTTTGTGACATTTGTGTAGTAATGACTTTCTTCTGGCGACTCGACCATGAAGCCCATCTTTCTTCAAGCGCCTCATTATTGTGCATCTTGAAACAGCCACACCCCATGTTTTCAGAGAGTCCTGTATTTCATCTGAAGGTATTTGTGGGTTTTCTTTGCATCCCGAACAATTTTCCTGGCAGTTGTGGCTGAAATTTTAGTTGGTCTACCTGACCGTGGTTTGGTTTCAACAGAACCCCTAATTTTCCACTTCTTGATTAGAGTTTGAACACTGCTGATTGGCATTCTTAATTCCTTGGATATCTTTTAATATCCCTTTCCTGGTCATTCCAATTTCAGGCCAATGGGCCTTTAATGCAACCGGTAACTGGTGGTTTGGTATTTGGGTTATAAATTACATTTTGGTGATGGAGAATAGTAATAATACGGAAGCGCCACCTAGCGACCGGCCTGGAATTGCAGCCTAAGATCCGACGGTGTAAGTCACTTACACCTGTCAGATCTTAGGGATATCTATGCGTAACTTTGATTCTATGAATCAGGCGCATAGATACGACGGCCGGACTCAGAGACATGACGACGTATCAGGAGATACGCCGTCGTATCTTCTTTCTGAATCCGGGACAATATTTTTTAATATTTGTGCGCGCGAAAACATCCATGCCAATTATCAAAGGCCGCCTGAAAGCGGTCACACTGTTTTAGACCAAATGGAAATTTTGCTTCCAGCAGCTTTAAATAGACCGCAATATACATTCATAACAAAAAAAAAGGAAAAAAAAATCAAAAAGATTCATTTGTCATCTAAGGATTATATCCGTTTAAAAGCTGTAAGCTCACCAGCGTGCGATTCTGCCAAACATATAGTTTTACTCTCTGTTTAAATTCTATAATACTCATGATTAAAATAACTACTGCGGGTTGCTGTGTTGGCTATAGTCCTCTCGCTCTGTATTAAAATATTAACGCTATAGGGTGACAGCATAGCAAACAAGGAGTGGTCTAACCCAGCCAAAGTCGACTTAATAGCATTGATTTCATAATAAAACTCAGGGAAATAATGTCATGTTTGTGGTGAAAGTCTGGGATAAAAATTGGTATGTGCACAAATTCATATTATTGGTGGGTTGTAATAGCACTCCAGGTAAAGCTGGAGTTTTAATCTGCTTATATTTTGCCTTCTCTGGTACCTCCTTCCCCCCCCCAATCATCAACAGGCTAATGATATTTCTGTTCCAAACCTTCCTGCTTTCCGACCTTGTACTAGACCCAGTGATGTCATCACTGGGCCTCTTCATGACATCACTGGGCCGCTGCACTTCTCTATTCACCTGCGAGCAGATCATAACTGGTGGGAGGGGCCAGCAGGGTTTAAAAGGCTCAAGTTTTTTTTTACTTTCATGCACGAGAGCTGAGCGGGTCTCTTATCCCTCATTGGCTGAGACCAGTAGGCACACGGGCGCATGGGTGGCGCCTCCCCTATCCATGCGCCTGGCCCCTTTAAGGACCTTTAAGGACCCCGGGCGCATGAATTCCTATGACGGGGGTGGGTTTTTTGAAGCATCTGATTAGAGCCGGAAGGCTCTAATAGGCTTCAAATTAGGGTGGGCTTGGGGCGCAGAGCATTGCGCCATGAGCCCACCCAGTTGTTGTGTTGCAACAGTGAATAAATGTTCACTGTTGCAACACTGATCCTCCAATCGGGAAGCGGGTCTGATACCGTCACCCGATTGGCTGAAAGGACAGGCGATCCTATTGGACGCCTAGGAGGAGGGGCTGGAGACGCATTGGCGGAAGCGAGAAGCAGAAGACACAGGAGCCGCTGCCTGATGTCCGCCACTGCCCCGATCCCCGCCACTGCCCGATATGCCAGCCGCTGCCCGACCCCCGCCGCTGCCTGATTTGCCCGCCGCTGCCTGATCCCCCCGGCTGACCGACATGCCTGCCGCTGCCCGACCCCCGCCGCTGCCCGATCTCCCAGCAGCCCGCCATGCCTGCCGCTGCCCGACCACCGAGGCTGCCTGATTTTCCCACCGTGGGTGTGGTTGTTTGCTGCCCCCCCAAACAAAAAAAAACAGCCACCACTGGCTGAGACACCAGCGCAAGTCATTGGCTCCTGCTACTGTCGATCACAGCCAGTGAGCCAATGAGGAGAGAGTAGGGGGTTGGGGCCGATCTGCAGCTCTGTGTGTCTTATGGATGCACAGAATGGGGCACGGCAGTGAGCAAACACCAGGGCCCCCCAGAGCAAGCGTTTTTTCCGAAATTTCGGATTTTCGAAAAATCTGGAATTTTCGGAAATTAAAAAATTCGGAAATTTCGGAATTAACGAATTTGTCAAAATTCGTTAAAAAAAAAACAATTAGAAACTAAACAAATTGCACATTGGAAGATATCCCCTCCTGCTAGAGCTTACATTGGGCATCCTTTCCTCACTTCTTCTGGCACAGGAACAAAAGGATAGTAAGCATTATATAATGCTGGGTAGGGATGAGCTTCGAGTTCGAGTCAAACTCATGTTCGACTCGAACATTGCCTGTTCGCCTGTTTGGCGAACAACGAACAATTAGGGGTGTTCGCGGCAAATTCGAAAAGCCGCGGAACAACCTTTTAAAGTCTATGGGAGAAATCTAAAGTGTTAATTTTAAAGGCTAATATGTAAGTTGTTGTCCTAAAAAGTGTTTGGGGACCCGGGTCCCAGGAAACATGTATCAATGCAAAAAAAAGTTTTAAAAAGTTTTTTCAGGAGCAGTGAATTTAATAATGCTAAAAGTGAAACAATAAAAGTGTAATATTACTTTAAATTTCGTACCTAGGGGGGGGGTGTAAAGTCAGCATGTGAAAAAGCGCATGTTTCCCGTACATAGAAATGTCCCTGCACAAAGTGTCATTTCTGAAAAAAAAAAGGCATTTAAAACCGGCTTTGCGGCTCTAATGAATTGTCGACTCTGGCAATTACAGAGATGATTCATTCATAAAAAATAAAAATAAAAAAGCTGGGGGTCCCCCCAAATTCCATTAACAGGCCCTTCAGGTCTGATATGGATATTAAGGGGAACCCCGCCGTCAATTTAAAAAAAAATGACGTGGGGTTCCCCCCAAATATCCATACCAGACCCTTCAGGTCTGGTGTGGATTTTAAGGGGAACTTCACCTGAAATTAAAAAAAAAATGGCAGGGAGTTCCCCCCAAAAATCCACACCAGACCCTTATCCGAGCACGTTAACCTGGTTCGGCTCATCCTTAATGCTGGGGATAGCTTTAATGCAAGCCTGTTGGTTTGTTCCACATGGGCACAAAGCAAGTTCACAAGAATTAGGTTTAAAATAACAGTAAATTACCATTATACCAAATATGGCCAAAACGTGACTGTCACACCTAGACGAACTTGTTGTCCATCCCATCCCCAAACTATAGACAATGTTACGGAGTTGGAACCCCTTTGTGGCTCTTCTGGGAAGACTTTTCACAAGGTTTTCGATTAGCAATGGTACTTTGTGCTCATTTAGACAAAAGAACATTTTTGAGGTCAGGTACTGATGCTGAGCAAGAAGACTTGGCTGCTCTTGGCATTCCAGTTCATCCCAAGGGTGTTCGGTGGGGTTTGAGGTCAGGGCCCTGTGCAGGACACACACATTCTTCCACACCAAACCAAGTCTTCATTGAGCTGGCATTGAGCACAGGGGTACATTCGTGCTTCCCAAAACTGTTTCCCCACACTTGAAAGTGCGTAGGTATCTAAAATGTCTTTGCATGCCATAGCATTAATAGTATCCTTCCCTGGATACACCAAAACTCATTCATTTGGAGAGATATCCTAACATTTTATGCCTAAAAGAACCACACAAAACATAAAATGAATATATTGGTGAAGTTCATTATTGCCATGAATTGAGTGCTTTGAATAGAGTCTTGGAGGACACCTTTCACCATACTGGCAGTATCATGGAAAGCCATTAGTTATAACGAACCTAACGGTTTAACACCTTCACCATGCTGGCAGTGCCATGCAAAGCCATGGGTCATAACCGACCTTATGGTTTAACACCTTCACCATGCTGGCAGTATTATGGAAAACCATTAGTCATAACCAACCAACCAACGGTTTAACACCTTCACCATGCTGGCAGTGCCATGTAAAGCCATGGGTCATAACCGACCTTATGGTTTAACACCTTCGCCGGGTTGGCAGTGCCATGCAAAGCCATGGGTCATAACCGACCTTATGGTTTAACACCTTCACCATGCTGGCAGTGCCATGTAAAGCCATGGGTCATAACCGACCCTATGGTTTAACACCTTCACCATGCTGGCAGTGCCATGCAAAGCCATGGGTCATAACCGACCTTATGGTTTAATACCTTCGCCATGCTGGCAGTGCCATGCAAAGCCATGGGTCATAACCGACCTTATGGTTTAACACCTTCGCCATGCTGGCTGTGCCATGTAAAGCCATGGGTCATAATAGACCTTATGGTTTAACACCTTCACCATGTTGTTAGTGCCATGGAAAGCCATTGGTCATAGCCTACCTTATGGTTTAACACCTTCACCATGCTGGCAGTGCCATGTAAAGCTATGGGTCATAACCGACCTTATGGCTTAGCACCTTCACCATGTTGGTAGTGCCATGCAAAGCCATTGGTCATCACCGGCCTCATGGTTTTGCAACTTTCATCATACTGGCGATGCCATAGAAAGCCATGGGTTAACACCTTCTACCATGCTGCCAGTGCACTGGAAAGCCATTAATCATTGTTTTGCAATTGTCACCATGCTACGCACGTCGGCGTTCGAAAAAAATGACGTCACGGCGCGCAAAGCACGACGGGAATTACGGAACGGAGCATGCGCAGTAGGTCCGGCGTGGGAGCGCGCCTAATTTAAACGGCACGCGCCCATTTTAATTGGCCCGCCTTGCGCCGGCGTAGGTTTTCATCGCAAGTGCTTGGTGAATCAGGCACTTGCGATGAAAACTTGCGGCGGTGTAACGTATCTACGATACGTAACGCCGCCGCAGTTCTACGTGAATCTGGCGCCAAAGGTCATAACCAGCCTCGTGTTTTTCCTGTACAGAGACGTAAAGCTTTACAGTTGAGTAAAAAGTTGCCTTCATAATTTCCTTTCTCCTTTTTCCCCCCCGAACATTGAACTGCTGAGCCTCTTTCTCCAACCGTCAGCATGTGAACATCGACGTCGGCCTCCTGAAAGCCAGGACAACAAGGCTTTGCTGCGGAGAGTGCGGAGAGTGCTCTGGGATTTGCTCTACCACCGAACACCATTTCCAAAAAAATGTTGATTATATGCTCCATTAAATTATGATTAAAATCTAAGTAAGCCCCGGTTAGTGCCTCTAAATCCTCGGTGCTTTCTGTTATTCACAGTTCTCCACTCCGGCTCCTGAAAGCATTGGGACGTCAGAAAGATTTACGCCGAGCCGGGGGTGGAAAGAGGGGCCGTTCTCGCCTGAACCACTGTTTAAGTGCTTTTTGATTCCTTCACACCTGGAATTTAAAGGATTTCATCCTGATCTGCATTTATTCACACGTTCCTGGTCAATAATCCGCTCCATGAAAGCCCTCTGAAAAAAACCAGAAGGGCTTTTTGGGCTTCATTACAAACCAATATGAATTTTCTGTCTTCACGCCGAAGACTTTCTAAAGACTTGGCCATAGCATGTTGATAGAATATATGATCCTTCTAATTCCAAGGTGTGTACTCCTCTGATTCCGTCTTTTTATTTCTGTTATTGTGTAGGGCTGTGATAATAGACGTCGGCTTTGGAGGACTTTCAGCATTTATTTTCTACCTTTCAGACACAATGAAGTTATATTCCAGCTCCACCTGAAACTGATATTGCCAGAAATTCCAGTGCAGACGTGTCAAAGTGGTGTTTATGGCCCCCAGTGGTTTGACAATTTAAACTGAATGAGGCCCCAGCTGTTCTTCAGCCGATAAAAGCTCCCCCCCCCCCCCCATTTATATTTTGTAGCCCAATACTTTGGGAAATTTTTTATGGCCCCTTTTTTGACATAAAGAGTCATATGTTACAACTGTTAAATACCAAGATGCAAAAACCTTAAAATGTGTAAATTGTTATTAAGACATTCTCATGAAGGAAGGTGGTAGTCAAGCCCCCCTGCACACAACGGTCTACCTACAGGTAAGCGTATGTTAAAGCGTACCCGGAGGTACTGTACAAGGAATATCTCCCAAACTTGCACATTGATCATAACTAGGGATGAGCTTGGTGTTCGACTCGAACATCGTCTGTTCGTACGTTCAACGAATTTCGAACAAAACGGGTCGTTCGTGCCAAATTCGAGTGACGCGCATCGGCCCATAATTCACTGCAGCATTGCGCGCTGATGATTGGTCAAGCATGCACCATGACCCTGCATGCTTGGCCAATCACAGCGCGCAAAAAACGAAGATAGATAGATAGATAGATAGAGCAGGCAGGCTAGTGAGTTTAGTTAAATTTTCAGTGTGTAAAGTATATATACATCCTAGCGTTGTACATATATTTATACACTGTATAGCTTAGCTAGATCAGCTATTCCTATTTGTTAGGCAGTAGATTGTGCTAGCTGCAGTGCTCTAACGTGTTGTATTGCCTGCATAGTGTTTAGTTTACACCTAAACATAGTACTCAGTGTTAGTGGACGTGTGCTATTTAATTGCACACATACACGCAGTTGCTGTTACTGCATGTGTGCTATTTAATTGCACATAAATGCATTAGCTGTTACTGCACGTGTGCTATTTATTTGCACATAAACGCAGTCGCTGTTACTGCACGTGGGCTATTTAATTGCACATAAATGCAGTCGCTCTTACTGCACGTGTGCTGTTTTTTTGCCCATGAACGCAGTCGCTCTTACTGCACGTGGGCTATTTAATTGCACATAAACGCAGTCGCTCTTACTGCACGTGTGCTGTTTTTTTGCCCATAAACGCAGTCGCTCTTACTGCACGTGGGCTATTTAATTGCATATAAACGCAGTCGCTCTTACTGCACGTGGGCTATTTAATTGCACATAAACGCAGTCGCTCTTACTGCACGTTTGCTGTGTTTTTGCCCATAAACGCAGTTGCTCTTACTGCACGTTTGCTGTTTTTTTGCCCATAAACGCATTAGCTGTTACTGCACGTGGGCTATTTAATTGCAAATAAACGCAGTCGCTCTTACTGCACGTTTGCTTTGTTTTTGCCCATAAACGCAGTCGCTCTTACTGCACGTGTGCTGTTTTTTTGCCCATAAACGCAGTCGCTCTTACTGCACGTGGGCTATTTAATTGCACATAAACACATTAGCTGTTACTGCACGTGTGCTATTTATTTGCCCCAGGGAGGTCAGGATCGGCACTGGGTCTTGTAATGACCTGGGGGGAGTGGTGGCGGGGAAACTCATGCTATTTTTTTCAATGATTTTTATCCATATTGTAGGGACCAAACATTACATTAAAGCCGCAAGCAGTATTAAATTACTTTTTTCTGAGAGTAATCTCATGTTGTGCAGGGACATTTCTAAACACGTGCCACTACTATAGACACCCAGCAGGTACCATATTTAAAGGAATTTTTTTTTTTTTTTTTTACTTTAAGCATCATTAAAATCGCTGCTCCATTGATACATGTTCCCTGGGGGAAGACCCGGGTTCTCAAAGACGTTTTCCAACAATAACTTGAATATTGGGCTTTAAAATGAGCACTTTTGAATTCGAACGTTCGAGTCCCATAGACTTCAATGGGGTTCTAAATGTTCGCGCGAACGGTCGGTCCGTTCAAACGTTCTGGTTCGACCCGAATGCGGGTATGTTCGGCTCATCCCTAATTATAACCAACCTCATTGTTTTTCAATCGTGATCATGCTGGCAGTGCCACTGAAAGCCATGGATTATAGCCAACCTCATGGTTTACCACCTTTCACCATGCTGGCAGTGCTATGGAAAGCCATGTGTCATACCTGACCTCATGGTTCAACACCTTCCACCATGCTGGCAGTGGCATTGAAAACATTATAGCCAACCTCATGGTTTACCACTTTTCACCATGGTGACAGTGCTATGGATAACCATGGGCCATAACCAAGCTCTAGATTTACCACCTCTAATCATGGGTCACTAAGGACCTCATGGTTTACCACCTTTCACCATGCTGGCAGTGCTATGGATAACCATGGGGCATAACCAAGCTCTAGATTTACCACCTCTCATCATGGGTCACTCTATACCTACATCGGTGTTGTGGGGTGTCAGACTGACACCCTGCAACAACGATCGCTGCGATGCGCGCATCGGCTCAATATCCTGAGGACGTCATATGACGTCCACTCAGGATATTGAAACCACTTTGCCGATGGATCTATTAATGCTTCGCTTGGCTCCAGCGCCCCCCCCTCACCTCAGGCCAAACGCGGTACTGCACACCTGCTTGTTTTGCAAGACAACACTCGCAAACCGAGTCAGGATTTTTTTTAAATACAGTGCTAGTATTGTTAAACGCTCATTAACCACGTTACTCGCAATCCGAGGTTCCACTGTATATATGTATGTAGATATATATATCTATATATAAATATCTATATATTAATATATATCAATTCTATCTATCTATCTATCTATCTATCTATCTATCTATCTATCTATCTATCTATCTATCTATCTATCTATCTATCTATCTATCTATCTATCTATCTCTATATCTCTCTATCTATCCATCTATCTATCTATCTATCTATCTATCTATCTATCTATCTATCTATCTATCTATCTATCTATCTATCTATCTATCTGTCTGTCTATCTATCTATCTATCTATCTATCTATCTATCTATCTATCTATCTATCTATCTATCTGTCTATCTATCTGTCTAGCTATGCCTGTCTCATTTTCTATGTATATATATATATATTAGTGCTGTCAGTTAAACGCGTTATTAACGGCGTTAACACAAACCCATGTTAACGCCGTCAATTTTTTTATCGCGCGATTAACGTTCGGGGGTTATACCGGGATGATGCCTGCAGCCGCAGGCATCATCCCGGTACCGTTGTTTAGAGCGGGCGATCGGCTATCCAAACATAACAAACGATGCGGCTAAAAGCCGCTCGGTTGTTATGCCGGAGGAGCGGGAGGGGACATCCCCCCCCTCCCGCCGCCTTTCGCCGCTTTGACCGGGCCTCCCGTCCCACCGGGAGACCCGATCCTCCATCTGCCGCGTTCTGTGTTCAGGCGGAGACTGACACTAAGCCGTAAGCGGCTTTGATTCAGTCTCCGCATTGAAACCACGTAAGCGGCGTCATGACGTCACTTCCGGGTTTCCTCGGCTGCCAATGGCGCCGGATTTAAAAAAGTACACAGTATTCAGAATCGCCGTTTTCGGCGATCTGAATACTTTGAAGTGCAAAGGAGGGCTCGGAGGTCTTTTAGACCCCCGATCCCTCCATAAAGAGTACCTGTCACCACCTATTACTGTCACAAGGGATGTTTACATTCCTTGTGACAGCAATAAAAGTGATCAAAATGTAAAAAAATAAAAAAACACAATTTAATATTATAAAAAATAAATAAAATAAATAAGAAAACAAAAAAAAATTTTTTTTTAAAGGGTGAACCTCCTTAATCGCGCGATTAATCGTGAGTTAACTATGACATTAATGCGATTAGAAATTTTAATCGCTTGACAGCACTAATATATATATATAAATATATATAGATATAAATATCTATATATAAATATCTATATATTAATATATATCAATTATATCTATCTATCTAGATATATATGTATATACATATATATGTATATATATATATATATATATATATATATATATATATATATATATAGATAGATAGATAGATAGATAGATAGATAGATATACATATCTATATCTATCTAGATAAGATATAGATATATATAGATACATATACATATAGATATATATATATATATATATATATATATATATATATACACACACCTATATATAATCTGTATGTTTGTAGAGAACTTTCAGAAAAGACGTGCGATTTCCCGCCTGCGTCCCTTTCCCAGCCCTCTGGCCTATGCGGCTGCACAGTAGATGTCTCTGGTGTGTGTGACTGTTCCTGGGAAAATCTATTACTAGAGTGTCATTAATCTGAAGCTGCCGCCTCTGGCATTTTCTGCCTATTCCATTTTATGGGCCTTTGCTTCCCGTGCTCTGGGGGGATGCTGTTTTGCTCTCTTGATCAGCTTTGTTTAATTATCAAAATATTTGATGCAGAAAATTGACATTAGTGCTCTGCGATTTTTCGGCCTCCTGTTCTCTTTTACTTGCTCCACTCGGTGACATTGAGGTCCCGGCTAGGTTAGACTTTTCATTAAAAAACAAGACTGTGGCTGTAGTTACTTGATTTTCCAGGGCCGCCGGTAGCATGGCTGGCACAGAGCTCAGAAGTTTTTTTTTGCCGACCTTAAAGGGCAGCAAAATAAAAAATAAAAAATAAAGAGATGAAAGTGAACAGCTAAATAAATGTTTTCTCTCCTATAAGCTTTACAATTGAATATTTTGTGTAAAAAAAAGTGTGTCTTTTTCTATATTTATTTTATTATTATTATTATTTTTTTATAAGTATATAAAATAAACACTTGGGGCCAGATTCACCAAAGAGATACGACGGCGTATCTGCTGATACTCCGTCGTATCTCTGTTTCTATCTATGCGGCTGATTCATAGAATCAGTTACGCATAGATAATCCTAAGATCCGACAGGTGTAATTGTTTTACACTGTCGGATCTTAGGATGCAGTACCGCGGCCGCCGCTGGGGGGCGTTCGCGTCGTAAACCAGCGCCGGGTATGCAAATTAGGAGTTACGGCGGATCCACGATGGATTTTCGCGTTCGCTACGTCGCCGCTAGTCTAGTTTCCCGTCGCAAAGTTAGTAGTCCTTTTTGGTGCCCTAACTTTAGTCAGCAAACGTATTGCTGTCTAAAGTATGGCCGTCGTTCCCGCGTCGAAATTTTAAAAATAACGTCGATTGCGTAAGCCGTCCGGGAATACGGAATTACGCTACGCGCGTCGCCGTTCGAAAAAATGACGTCACGCCGCGCAAAGCACGGCGGGAGTTAAGAAACGGAGCATGCGCAGTAGGTCCGGCGCGGGAGCGCGCCTAATTTAAATGGCACACGCCCATTTGAATTGGCCCGCCGGCGTAGTTTTCATCGCAAGTGCTTTGTGAATCAGGCACTTGCGATGAAAACTTGCGGCGGTGTAACGTATCTATGATACGTTATGCCGCCGCAGTTCTATGTGAATCTGGCCCAGGGTGTCCATCTACATGCCTCACTGTGCCCCACTTTGCCTCACTGTGCCCCACTTTGCCTCACTGTGTCTATGCCTCACAGTGCCCATGCCTCACTGTGTCCATGCCTCACTGTGTCCATGCCTCACTGTGTCCATGCCTCACTGTGTCCATGCCTCACTGTGTCCATGCCTCACTGTGTCCATGCCTCACTGTGTCCATGACTAGACTAACGTTTAACATGGGAGTCTATGGAAGGGGTGCCCGGCTTTGAAAAATCGGTGCTCCCCAGCCGTAGGTCCCCCAGACAACAACCTCTTTGTAGAGGAGGAGTGGGGCTACATGTGTGCCAAGTCCCGGGTCCGGGGGACCTACGGCCGGCCGGTACCGGTTCCCCAAATTCCGGGAGATCAGGCATCTCTCTAGAGATCTCTCTCTCTCTCTAGAGATCACTCTCTCTCTCTCTCTCTCTCTCTCTCGATCTCTCTCTCTCTCTCTAGAGATATCTCTCTCTCTAGAGAGATCTCTCTCTCTAGAGATCTCTCTCTCTCTCTCTCTAGAGATATCTCTCTCTCTAGAGATCTCTTTCTCTCTAGAGATCTCTCTCTCTCTCTCTCTCTCTAGAGATATCTCTCTCTCTAGAGATCTCTCTCTCTCTAGAGATCTCTCTCTCTCTCTCTCTCTCTCTCGAGATCTCTCTCTCTCTTGAGATCTCTCTTGAGATCTCTCTCTCTCTCTCGATGATCTCTCTCTCTCTCTCACTCTCTCTCTCTCTCTCTCGAGATCTCTCTCTCTCTCTCTCTCTCGATCTCTCTCTCTCTCTCTCTCTCTCGATCTCTCTCTCTCTTTCTCTCTCTCGATCTCCCTCTCTCTCTTTCTCTCTCTCGATCTCTCTCTCTCGATCTCTCTCTCTCTCAAAAATAGATAATTATATAGAGATTTTAATATATATATATATATATATATATATATATATATATATATATATATATATATATATATATATATATAAAAGCACATGGCAGTGGTGCTGATCTTTACTATGGAGTCATGCTGGTCAATCATTAAACTGTAGTATATATATATATATATTTTTTTTTTTCAGTACTTGGCGAGGAGAGAAGCAGTTAAATCTCCTCGCTTTCAGTGAGTGCCCTAAAGCAGTAGCTTTTCTGGTCAAGAGTCAGCGTAAAACGTTGTGCTATCAGGGACCCTGACTCCATTCTGTGACACATACCATTATTACAGCTCCAGGGATTCATTTCTTTGCTGGGCCACCCGCTGACCTAGCCTGGAAATCCAACATACACATGGAAACAGAACAACAAAATAGAAGCAAATGGAGAAATGAAAAAAAAAAAAAAAGCAGGGATCTTTTCTGAACAGGAAGACTTTAAAATAGTGCCGGCTATTTTCAGTGACAACGCAATCACATTATCTGCGGCTGTGGGTTTTTTTTTTCTTCCTCGTGACTCATTTAAGGAGGGTGATTTTTTTACGCTGCATTATTTTATTTTTATTTTTTAGCCACCCTATAGTAAAGATGTAACCTGGGAAGTCATTATGGTATGGGTGTAGTTGAAACAAAACGCATCCTTTGAAAAATGTAACAGATTTATAAAATACACAATGATACAAATGCATGAATATCAACCAGGTAATATACATATCAATAATAATTTTTTTTTTTGTGTTAAGGTGCAGACTGGATGGACCATGTCAGGAACCTGCAGGATTGCTAAACTATCAACAGGTGGCACTAAAGAGCCTAAAGTGATAGTATCAGTGCCCACCAGCAGGTGTCCCCATCAGCCGGCAGAGCTTAGCAATTTGTTACCATCTGATGCTGGCTTCTCAGAGCCTGTAATCAGGCCCGTCGGAACCCGACAGGCAAACCAAGCAATTGCCTGGGGCCCCCGAGCTGGCCAGGGGCCCCGAGCTAGCCAAGGGGCCCCAGCAGGGAGGGCCCTTGCCGCACCGCTGCTTCCTCCTGCAGTCCGGTCGGCCGTGTACCATAACCGCGCGGTACAGGAGAATCAGGTTCCTGTTCCCGGCCGGACTGACAGGAAGTGCACACACTGTGTGTTCACTTCCTTTCAGTCCGGCACCGGGAACAGCAAACTGAATGCCCTGTACCGCGCGGTTATGGTACACGGACGACCGGACTGCAGGAGGACGCAGCGAGGCGGCAAGGGCCCTCCCTGCTGGGGCCCCTGTGCGGACACCAGGATAGAGGGACGCAGCGATGCGGCAAGGGCCCTCCCTGCTGGGGCCCCTGTGCGGACACTAGGACAGAGGTAAGCCAAAGACAAAAATAATACCCCCCCCCCCCGCTTCTCAACTAGAAAAGTCTTTTTTTTTTTGCTTGGGGCCCCCTAATAAACGGCCCTGCCTGTAATACTTCTTCTTTTCCAGAAGGGGCATTTCTCAGTCTTCAGTGCTGTCATACTTTGGCTGACAATTAGGAAGAAATAATCCTGGACGGCCGCACACCGTTGAAGGCATCTTTATTGATATCTTGTATAGCAGATGAAATCCAATACAGTCCCTTCATGTTACAGAAAACAGGAAAATCTGTTGACGCGTTTCACACCGTAAGAAAGGTGCTTAATCATAGCTATGAGGTATGATTAAGCAGGAGTCACTTCCTCCCCGATCCTGCTGCTGCCTAGACTGGAGTGTCCACAAACTATTCCAGTCAGATGCGATGCCGATGCCAGCTGCCTCTATTTAGTCTTCTGCCGCCGCCGCCGCTGCCGCCACTCACCTCGCTGCTACTTCTCTTTCACGTGGAGGGTGAGAAATTACTCCGGGGCGCCAGGGACGGCACTATAGAGGATGCGCTGGCTGGGACTTGAGCCAGAAAGAGGAGCAGGCATGGAAATAGTCCCTCCCCTGCAGCCACCAAGTCGGCAGATAGCAAACCCCCCAAAAAAAGGTATAAAGCAAAGGGTTGGGGCATTGGATGTCGGACGGACAATGATCGGTCATGGAGTATTTTTTTTTTTTTTACATTAATTAGTCATCTGTTGAGGTTGCCCAGGCCCCCCTGCTGGCCGGGCCCGGTACAACAGGGCCTGCCTACGTGGCACAAGAGATCTGTCAGTGCACCCTGTTGGGGTCAGGGATGCACCTCAGGGTAGTGAACCCTATAGCCGACTGCTGCTATCAGGGCGGAAGCGCGAACCCAAGATCACCCAGGGCGCGGAGTCTAAGACCCAGCTTTGTGTTCACCAGAGCCTCTAGTGGTGAGGATGGCCTTTGCCGCAGCTGGATCCAGGTCGTGACCCCTGGGATCCCCTAGGTCACGCTCCGCAGGGAGAGAGGGGAAGAAGCAGGCAGGACAATCGGTAGTGACGGGTAGGCCAAGGTCAGAGCAACAGGCAGACAAGGGTAACCGAGAGACAGGCAAAAGGTCAGGGGCACAGGCAAACAGGAGAAGTCAGGGACGAGCCAAAAACGGTACACAGGAAGACAATCGTAGCACACTGCAGACAGGAACTTAAGAAAACAACACTGTTGAACAGCACTGCAGACCTGTAGTGCAACAGTTAATATAGACTTCCTGGGATGGCCTGGGTGGGGCCAAAGAGGAAGAGGAAGTGATAAAAAGGGAACCAGAACTGGGTCAGGCCTCTAATGAACAGATGGAAACAGGTAAGCTGCCAGACTATTGCATATCCATGACAAGATCTCCCAAACCAGTGAAAGTTGCAGACAATGGATGAGGAGTGTGGACATGTTCTTCACTCCTTCTTAGGAACACCAATTAATGATAGCTATAACACCTTGCCAACCAAGTCCACTTGGATGAGTACTGAACCTGTGCTTCAAAAAAAGTAGGGTTGGGTCCGGTATCATTGGTTGACCTCCATATTTCAAACACTGAAAAATAAAACATTGCAAAATACGCCAACCATCCAACTCTACTTGAAATCCATTCCATTGAGGTCATGCTCTTCTGCCAAGCGCGGAAAGGCTGACTCTGGCTTTCCTAGCGATATGGAAAGGGATATGAATGTTTGGCTGTCCTCCAAACTGAAGTGAACTGTGAATGCTCTGATAGAGCGAATTGCTTTAAATGTGAATTCAGGCTCAGGCACTGTAGACAGGGGCCATCGCCCTTTCTAGATTGTGGTCACGATAAACGGGTCAAGAAGCCAGGAAAGGTTTGACGGTAACCGGAGAGGATCACGATGGCCAAACGGCCTGCCCTGGTGGTTTCCAACATTCTGAGCTTATATAAACGGAATGACACACAACATAAGAGTACAGCAAGAGATATGTGAATATTGAGAGTGTCACAAAAAATGCTTCAGCTGGAGACTTAAGAATTATAAAGCCAAAAAATTATAAAAAACGGAAATTTAATTCACAAATGAAATTTCATGGTAACAGTTAAAGAATTTGTGAAAACTTATCTAAGATCAGCTCTGCTGGAAATGGGTTTCTAAAGACATCAAGGAGAATTTAGGATAAATAAGGTGCCCTAATGGGTGATGGCAGTGCCGGCCCAAGACATTGTGCTGCCTGGTACCAAGAATTAAATGCTGCCCCCCCCAAAAAAAATTACGCCCACCAAAATGCCCCCACATCCATTATTTTATACCATGATAACTAAAGTGGACCTATCATGGCTCTATACATGTATATAGGAGTATAAAAAGGACCTGTTATGGCTCTATTCATGCAATTAACCCCACAGTGGAGCGGTCGGGTGGCAATTAGCCCCACAGTGGAGTGGAGAGCGGTGCTGGTGGAATGGGATGGAGTGCGGGCAGCAATTTGCTGCCCCCCTGAAAGTGTTGCCTGGTACAATGGTACCATCGGGTCCCATGGTAGGGCCAGCCCTGGGTGATGGCTATAGTCTTTATCAGGTAGAAATAGCAGGTTGGTTGATTGACTACGTATGGGTATCACAGCATCCAGGGCCGATCCTAGGGTAACAGGTGCCTGGGTGCAGAAATATTTCTGGCGCCCCCACATGGGCGTGGTCATTTTATTGACTCCTCCCCTTTACAAATGTTTCTATGGCAATGACTCAACCACAGAGGTGCTCCCCCACTAAGTCTTCATTACCCTGGGATCTCTTAACAATAAACAAAATACAGGAAGAGAAGCAGAGTACTTTATTGGGACCTGGAGGGGGGGCTCTCTGATGGACACAGAGAGGGCTTCTGTTAGAAAGACCCCCAGACATACTACAGACATGATACAGGAGATGGTCAGAGACTACAGACATAGTACAGGAGATGGTCAGAGACTGCAGACTTGGTACAGGAGATGGTCAGAGACTGCAGACATAGTACAGGAGATGGTCAGAGACTGCAGACATAGTACAGGAGATGGTCAGAGACTGCAGACATAGTACAGGAGATGGTCAGAGACACATCAGTTCTGGACGGACACACACCTATGCTCTGAACACTATTTCTGGATGGACACAAACAGGGAGAGAAGGAGGGAGGGGAGAACTCTACCACTTACGCGCCCCCACCTCTGCAGGCGCCTGAGTGCAAAGCACCCTGTGCACCCTGCCTAGGATTGGCCCTGACAGCATCCAATGCATTGCATATATGAAGAAGAAAACAGAATGAGATCCAAAAGAATGTTTTTTACAAACGGTCTCCTTTGCTTGCTTTTATATGGGCCTTGGGGCACAATTCCTCCCACTGACACCAACAATGGGACACTATTCCTCCCAATGACACCAATGACGGGGCATCATTCCTTGGAGGGGGGGGGGGTAGTATAATTGATAAGCTTTTGATAAGACAAAACACTCCAAAGACATGTGCGACTAGATGCGCTCCTATGGGAGCGCATTTGGCGCAGTACAAATCCTACATCAAATCAAATCCAATCACAGTAGCGGCAATTGATGGGCACACTGGCAGCAGTTGATGGGCACAGTAGCGGCATTTGATTGGCACACTGGCAGCAGTTGATGGGCACAGTAGCAGCAGTTGATGGGCACACTGGCAGCAGTTGATGGGCACAGTAGTGGCAGTTGACGGGCACACTGGCAGCGATTGATGGGCAGGGTGTCAGCAATTGATGAGTACAGTAGCTGCGTTTGATGGCACAGTGGCGGCAATTTATGGGTACACTGGCTGCGTTTGACGGGGCACAGGGGCTGCATTTGATGGCACAGTGGCTGCGCATTTGGCGCAGTACAAATCCTACATCAAATTAAATCCAATCACAGTAGCAGCAATTGATGGGCACACTGGCAGCAGTTGATGGGCACAGTAGCGGCATTTGATTGGCACACTGGCAGCAGTTGATGGGCACAGTAGCAGCAGTTGATGGGCACACTGGCAGCAGTTGATGGGCACAGTAGCGGCAGTTGATGGGCACAGTAGCGGCAGTTGACGGGGCACACAGGCAGCGATTGATGGGCAGGGTGTCAGCAATTGATGAGTACAGTAGCTGCGTTTGATGGCACAGTGGCGGCAATTTATGGGTACACTGGCTGCGTTTGATGGGCACAGGGGCTGCATTTGATGGCACAGTGGCTGCGCATTTGGCGCAGTACAAATCCTACATCAAATCAAATCCAATCACAGTAGCGGCAATTGATGGGCACACTGGCAGCAGTTGATGGGCACAGTAGTGGCATTTGATTGGCACACTGGCAGCAGTTGATGGGCACACTGGCAGCAGTTGATGGGCACAGTAGCAGCAGTTGATGGGAGCAGTAGCGGCAGTTGATGGGAGCAGTAGCGGCAGTTGATGGGCACAGTAGCGGAGTTGACGGGCACACTGGCAACGATTGATGGGCAGGGTGTCAGCAATTGATGAGTACATTAGCTGCGTTTGATGGCACAGTGGCGGCAATTTATGGGTACACTGGCTGCGTTTGATGGGCACAGGGGCTGCATTTGATGGAACAGTGGCTGCGTTTGATGGGCACAGTGGCTGCATTTGATGGGCACAGTGGCTGCGTTTGATGGGCACAGTGGCTGCAATTAATGGGTTGTTTTTTTCAGTTTGTTTGCGCCCCCCCAAAAAAATTTGGAGCACCAGCCGCCACTGAGCACAAAAGTATGTATGTATGCGCAGCCTAAACTTGCGCTCTAATGCACATATGGCAACTAAGCCGACCTATGTGTTGCACACGCTTACAACAGAGCTTACCAACACACGAGACGCCTATCTTTGATTATCCTGAATGATCTCAGCACATATTATATTAGATTATATTAGATTACATAGAGTATACAGAGGGACGTATGAAAAACCTCAGGTTGCATTTGTTACATAAGTTATGCTGCAACTTTAACAGCTCTCAACTGTCCCTGATTTGAAACATTGTCCCTCTGTCCTCCTCATTTGTCCCTTTATTTTGGTCTGATCTCTAGAGTTGTATATACAATTCACTTTTTGGGCCAGATTCACGTAGCTCAGCGGATCTATAGATCCGCTCGATCTACGTGAATTAAGATCCGCTCCCGCAAGTTTAGGAGGCAAGTGGCTAATTCACAAACCACTTACCTCCAAACTTGCGACGGCGGATCCTAAATCCCCCGGCGGAATTCAAATTCCGCGGCTAGGGGAGTGTACTATTTAAATCAGGCGCGTTCCCGCGCCGATTTAAATGCGCATGCGCCGTCCGGGGAATTTCCCGGCGTGCATTGCTCCCACTGACGTCACTAGGACGTCAGTGGTTTCGACGTGAGCGGGACTTGCGACGCGCGTGTTCGTGAATCGGCGTACGCAAACGACGTTGGAAAATTCAAATTCGACGCGGGAACGCCGGCTATACTGAACATTGGCTGCACCTGATAAAAGAAGGGGTAAGTATACGACGGGAAAACCGCTACGGAAACGACGTAAGAACACTGCGACGGGTCCGCGTACGTTCGTGAATTTGCGTATCTCGCTGATTTACATATTTTTTATCGTAAATCAGCGGGAACGCCCCCTGGCGCCATTTTTAAATTGAAAAAAAGATCCGACAGTGTAACACAGTGTAACACTGTCAGATCTAGCCCTATCTATGCGTAACTGATTCTATGAATCAGGCGCATAGATAGGACCTGTCTAAGTCAGAGATACGATGGTGTATCTGTAGATCCACCGTCGTATCTCTTTGTGAATCTGGCCCTCAATCTTTCAAAAAGTGTTTCCCAGCGCTAAACCTTTCATCCGATTTCTAAATTGTTATATTTGTAAATTCCAAAAGCCAATATAAAGGAATAGTAGCGGTAAAAAAAAAAAAAAAAAAAAAAAACATTTGTGGGTCAAACTAATATTTTTTTTTTGTATAATTCTCCTTTAACCACTTCCATACCGGGGGGCACTTACGCACCTTCCCGCCCAAGCCAATTTTCAGCTTTCAGCGCTGTCTCAATTTCAATGACAATTGTGCGGTCATGCTACATTGTACCCAAATGAAATTGTTATCATTTTGTTCCCACAAATAGAGATTTATTTTGGTGGTATTTGATCACCTCTGCGATTTTTATTTTTTGCGCAACAACTAAAAAAACACCGAAAATGTTGAAAAAGATTAAGTTTTTATTTTTTTCTGTAAATTTTTTTGGTAAATAAGTAAGTTTTCTACTTCGATTACGGGCACCGATGAGGTGGGACTGATGGGCACCGATGAGGTGGCACTGATGGGCACCGGTGAGGCGGCACTGTTGGACACTGATAGGCGGCACTGATGGGCACTGATAGGCAGCGCTGGTATGCGGCACTGATGGGCACTCAAAGGCGACACTGATGGGCACTCATAGGTGGCACTGATGGGTACTCATAGGCGGAACTGGGCACTCATAGGCAGCACAGATGGGCACTCATCGGTGGCACTTATGGCTGGCACTGATGGGTACTTATGGGTGGCACAGATGGGGGACTGATAGGTGGGAACTGGGCATGGATGGGCACTGAGGGGTGGCACTGATGGACACTGTGGGGTGGCACTGATGTACACTAAGGGGTCCATGTTGCCAGTCAGTGCCCATTTGTGGGCACTGATTGGCATCTATTCTTTTTTTTTTTTTACTGCCCTTTTTTTACTGCACTTTTTTTTTTATTTATTGCCCTTTTTTTTTCTGCCCTTCCCTGGTCGTCCAGCGTGGGCATCCGAGGGAGGGCTGCGCTGATAAACAATCAGTGCAAACCCCCCCTGTCAGGAGAGCCGCCGATCGGCTCTCCTCTACTCGTGTCTGTCAGACGCGAGTGAGGAACAGCCATCATCGGCTCTTCCTGTTCACATCGTGATCAGCCGTGGACACGGCTGATCACGTGGTAAAGAGTCTCCGCTGGAGGCTCTTCACCGAGATCGGAGATGCAGGGTGTCAGATTAACACCCCGCATCACCGATCGATGCGCGCCCCCACGGGCGCGCGCCGGCATGAAATCCTGCAGGACGTCAATAGACGTCCAGTCAGGATTTCACAACCACTTCCCGGACGTCAATTGTCCATTGACAGGGCGGGAAGTGGTTAAGGGGGCGTGGCAAGGGGTGTGCCCTAAGCCTAAACACTTTTGCCAATAGGTGTCCCTCATTCCCATCTCAAAAAGTTGGGAGGTATGCAACTTTGTTTGTTTTATGAGTTTGGTAAACATCAAAAATGTTCAATAAAAAGTTGAAGTATTAAAAAAATAAAATAAAGTTATAAGCTCATATAGTAAAAATTAAGACATGAAAATGAAAAGTGCCCACATCAAAGTGTGTGTGTGTGTGTGTGGGGGGGGGGGGGCACAGTTTGGCATCTTCACCCTGGGCACCGCATGACCTTGTACCAGCACTGGTGACATTGGCCCAGATTCAGCATAGCTTGCGCTATATTTGCGGGGGAGCAGGGCAACGATTTTGCCCTGCGCCCCGCAAATATTTTGCGCTGCCCTCGATTCACGGAGCAGTAGCTCCGTGAACTGCGAGGGCGCGCCGGCAAATTTGCCCGGCGTAAGCGCGCGCAAGTTAAATGATCCCGCCGGGGGCGGGAATCATTTAAATTAGGCGCGCTCCCACACCGAGCGTACAGCGCATGCTCCGTCGGGAAACTTTCCCGACGTGCATTGTGGCAAATGACGTCGCAAGGACGTCATTTGCTTCAAAGTGAACGTGAATGGCGTCCAGCGCCATTCACGAAGCACTTACGCAAACGCCGTGAAATTCAAATTTCACGGCGCGGGAAGGCCGGCTATACTTTAGCATTGGCTGCCCCTGCTATTAGAAAGGGCAGCCTTGCGCTAAAGTTGCCGTATGGAAACTCCGTACCTGGCTTGCACGGGGCCCGCGCAAGCTTGTGAATCAGTGGTAGTATGCAATTTGCATACTACACGCTGATCACAATGAGAGCGCCCCCTAGCGGTCATCGCAAGAATGCAGCCTAAAATCTGCGAGGCATAAGAGCCTTATGCCGCGCAGATTTTAGGCTGCAGCCGGTGTAACGAGGTTCCTGAATCAGGAGCACTCGTTACACCGGAGCAAGTAAGCAATTGCGCCGTGTAACCTATGGTTGCGCGGGCGCAAGTGCTTCTTGAATCTGGGCCATTGACTGTCTACTGAAATCTGCAAACATTCCATTGAATAATGCTTTTCCCCTTCACAGCCTCTCTACACTTTCTAGTTATTCGCATACCCAAAAATCTCTAGATTTACGTCTTCATTTGTAAAACTTTTGCGTGCCACCCGTGTCTCTCCGGGACGTCAACGTCAATCGATAAAGTGATAACACGGCGCCCTCCCGCATTGCCGAAAAAAAAAAACACGATTGTTCCTGCAATCCCCCCCCCCCCCCCCCCCCCTCTCCTGTCCGAAACCGGCTTCTTATCTTCCACTGACAATGCTAATAGGATATGCACAGTCTTATTAGCATAGCAGATAATGGCACCCTGGAGGCAACCGACTCGTAAAACTTTAAGTAGAAATCAAAACAGAAGGAGGAGGAGGAGGAGGAAAACATTGTCACCAGCCCCGGGGGCTACGCTTTCCAGCGGCATCTGGGTGTACTCATATTTCTTGCGCTAGTCAACATGCAAATAGGCTGCGCTCCCATGAATGCTATCAGTGTCATGTTTTATGGGAAACATTAATTGAGATAATGTGCCCCCTTCTGCGGGGGGTGGCAGGGTCGTATGTCATGTCGTGCCACAACAATGAGGTGCCAACCTCCGTACGCGCCTCGTGCTTCGCGCTCTGCAGAGCTTTGCGCAGCCTTCGTGTTTGGAGGTCGACCGGCGATGATTCCATACCTCCCAACTGTCCCGGATTTCGAGGGACTGTCCCGGATTTGGAGCAATGTCCCTCCTCATTTGTCCCTCATTTTGGTCTGATCTATGTACAGTCCAACCTCGGATTACGAGCATAATCCCTTCCAGGAGACCGTTCGTAATCCAAAGCACTCGCATATCAAAGCGAGTTTTCCCATTGAAGTCAATGGAAACTAAAATAATTTGTTTCGCATGGACTTCAATGAAATGCAATACCGAATGCGGCCAGAGGTGGGGGGGGGGGCGCCAGAGAGCGCCGAAAATGTCCGAAAGTGCCCAAGGACTCTTCTGCTCGTTTCCAGCGCCCCCGTACATCAGGCCAAATGAGGTACTGCAGGCCAATGTTCGGCTTTTCTTGGCTTCTGCGCCCCCGTACCTCAGGCCAAATGAGGTACTGCAGGCCAATGTTCGGCTTTTCTTGGCTTCTGCGCCCCCGTACCTCAGGCCAAATGAGGAACTGCAGGCCAGTGTTCGGCTTTTCTTGGCTTCTGCCCCCCCGTACCTCAGGCCGAATGAGGTACTGCAGGCCAATGTTCGGCTTTTCTTGGCTTCTGCCCCCCTGTACCTCAGGCCAAATGAGGTACTGCAGGCCAATGTTCGGCTTTTCTTGGCTTTTGATTTGGAGCAATGTCCCTCCTCATTTGTCCCTCATTTTGGTCTGATCTATATACAGTTGAACCTCGGATTACGAGCATAATCCGTTCCAGGAGAACGCTCGTAATCCAAAGTACTCGCATATCAAAGCGAGTTTTCCCATTGAAGTCAATGGAAACTAAAATAATTTGTTCCGCATTGACTTCAATGGCATGCAATACCGAATGCAGCCAGAGGTTGGGGGGTGTCGGGGACAAGGACTATTCGGCTCGTTTTCCGCGCCCCCGTACCTCAGGCCAAATGAGGTACTGCAGGCCAATGTTCGGCTTTTCTTGGCTTCTGTGCCCCCCGTACCTCAGGCCAAATGAGGTACTGCAGGCCAATGTTCGGCTTTTCTTGGCTTCTGCCCCCCCGTACCTCAGGCCGAATGAGGTACTGCAGGCCAATGTTCAGCTTTTCTTGGCTTCTGCGCCCCCGTACCTCAGACCGAATGAGGTACTGCAGGCCAATGTTCGGCTTTTCTTGGCTTCTACGCAATTCTAAAGCCTCATACACACGATTGGATTTTCATTGGACAAAGCGTAGGACTTTTTTCCGAAGGAGAAAATAGTTGACGCGTTTCAGCCTATGAGGCCTTAGTCATAACTAGCGTCCCAATACTTTTGGTAATATAGTGTGTGTGTGTGTATATATATATATATATACAGTGGAACCTTGGATTGCGAGTCATAACATATTATAAGAATGTCTAATCTGTAATTTGATGCCTTTTGGAGACTTTTCCATCTTTCCTTGGCTTCGTTATGCACATTAACCACTTGCTTACTGGGCACATAAACCCACTTTCAGCTTCCGGCACTGCGTCGTTTTAACTGACATTTGCGCGGTCGTGCGGCGTGGCTGCCAAACAAAATTGACGTCCTTTTTTTCCCCACAAATAGAGCTTTCTTTTGGTGGCATTTGATCACCTCTGCGGTTTTAATTTTTTGCGCTATAAACAAAAAAAGAGCGACAACTTTAAAAAAAATATATATATTTTTTACTTGTTGCTATAATAAATACCCCAGTTTCTCAGTTAAGGCCGATACGTATTTTTGTAAAAAAAAAAAAAAAATGGCAATAAGCAACTGGTTTGCGCAAAAGTTATAGCGCCTACAAAATGGGGAACAGAATTATGATTTTTTTTTTATTATTTTTTTTTTTACTAGTAATGGCAGCGATCTGCGATTTTTATTGTGACTGCGATATTGCGGCGGACGTTTCGGACACTTTTGACACAAATTTGGGACCATTCACATTTATACAGCGATCAGTGCTATAAAAATGCACTAATTACTGTATAAATGTGACTGGCAGGGAAGGGGTTAACACTAGGGGGTGAGAAAGGGGTTAAATGTGTATCCTGGGTGTGTTCTAACTGTGTGGGGGGAGGGGGGTGACTGGGGGAGGTGACCGATGCTGTGTCCCTATGTACAAGGGACGCAGATCAGTCTCCTCTCTCCCTGACAGGACGTGGAGCTCTGTGTTTACACCTCATCATTACACACAGAGCTCCAAGTCCCGGCTGTGTAACCGACGATCGCGTGTAACCGGCGGACATCGCGGCCGCCAGGTACACGCATCGGCTTCCCAGCGATGCGCCGGGACAGTGTTTACCCGCTGCGCGCCCCCCAGGGGCGCGCGCGGGTAATGCACTTGAAATGATGTCCAAAGACATCCAGTTGGCACCTGAGAGCCGCGCTGTTGACGTCTTTTGTCAATAGCGCGGGTCTCAAGTGGTTAATACAAATTTTTACCTGGGGTGCCCAAACTTTCGACCCCCACTGTATGTAACTATGTAACAATTCTGAGTATTTCCGAACGGCTCGGAACGACGCCGAACCGCTCTGAGTCTCAACGACGCCCCCCCCCCCGCACCTCTGGCCAAATGCAGTACTGCACACCCCATTAGATTGAATTCTGTTTGACCACACTCGCAAACCGAGTCAGAATAAAAAAAAAAAAAGAAAAAAAAAAAGTTGCTCGTCTTTCAAAACGCTCGATACTCGAAAACCGAGGTTCCACTGTATATACCGTATTTATCTGCGTATACCACGCACTTTTTTGCCCTGAAAATCAGGGCAAAATCGTGGGTGCGCGGTATACGCCGATACCCGCTTTCCCGCGCCGAGTTTGAATACTGCGCCGACACATACCGAGCGCAGTACACTCGTGTATTGTCGGGCAGTCTCGGCTCCTCTCGCGCTGACGTTCTGGACGTACAGGACGTGAGCGCGACAGTAGCCGAGCCTGCCCGAGTGTACTGCGCTCGGTATATGCCGGCGCAGTATTCAAACTCGGCGAGGGAAAGCGGGAAACGAGCGAGGAGGACGCCGCAGAAGGATGCCGGACCCCGACGAAGAGGACACCCGAAGCCGCAGACGGATGCCGGACCCGACGAGGCCGCCGATGGACGCCGCGCAAGACACCAAAACTGTAAGTACAAAAATCTTTTTTTCCACAGGAATTGGGGGCAACTTTAGGGGTGCGCGCTATACGCGGGAGCGCGCTATACCCCAATAAATACGGTAATAAAAAATAAAAAAAATAAACGTTCCAAGTGAAGGTGTGTGAAAAGAATTTGCGTCAGCGAGAGCGCCGCCTGGTAGCAATTACGCCCCCGAGATGTCTATTCTGGCAATCCCCGACATAAGACGGACTCTAATTTATGAAGGCCATTTCTGTGGGCTCTAACGAAGCAATCAAGAGATGAACCCCCCTCCCCCACCCCACGCCGGCGCTTTGATCTCGACGTGGTAATTTTTTTTGCGAAAACACGGGCGATAGATACCCCTAACTCCGGGACCTTAATCGCGCTTAATTTTGTTTGGAATACAAATGTGCTTTTAATTAGACTAGATCGCAAGCCACATGTCGAAAAAAAAAAAAGAGAGCGCTGTCAAAGAATATTAAACGCTCGCTTGTGTCGGGGCAGCGCTGTTTTATATCAGAGCGAGACAACAGGAGGTTAGAGTTAATTAGAAAGACAACTTAAACTGCGACGAGATGTAAGGGATTTTTTTTTCTTTTTTTTTTTTTTTTTTAAGTGTACAGAAACGAAAAAAAAAAAAAAAGGTAAAAAAAGAAAAGAAAAGAAATATTGCTAAGTTGTTTAGCCATATGTGGCTGTTACGTTTTTAAATGCTTTCCCGTCGTGTGGATTAAGCTCGGCGGCAATCTTTTCCGGGGCCGCGCGTTCACACAGCGCTTAAGACTATTGCGGCAGGAGGCTTCCCACCGCCGCCGCCGTGCGGGCTATTGAATTTCACTCCGACGGAGAAAACACAAAAGAATGAAAAGTGATAAAAGGGTAAAAGAAAAAAAAAGCGTGCACACAGTGATGATGTTCCGGCGCGGAGTATCTGCGGAAATCAATATTAAAACGGGAAACAATGCGACGGCGTGTTTTGATGCGAATGTGTTGTGTTTAGAGAGTGAATGCCGAACGTGTGGCCCCCGGGTACCCGCCGCGTTTTCTTAATCGCGGTTTACATTTGAGGAGTTTGTTAAATAAAAAGCGGATCGGGTGTATTTAACTCTTTTCTGCATTGACATTAACCACTTCTATTCCGGGCACTTACGCACCTTCCCGCCCAACCCAATTTTCAGCTTTCAGCGCTGTCGCACTTTGAATGGCAATTGCGCGGTCATGCTACACTGTACCCAAACAAAATTGGCGTCCTTTTTCCCCCACAAATAGAGCTTTCTTTCTTTTGTATTTGATCACCTCTGCGATGATTTTTTTTTTTTTGCGCAACATCTAAAAAAAGTCTGAAAATTTTGAAAAAATTAAGTTTTTATTTTTTTCTGTAATTTTTGGGGTAAATAAGTACGTTTTCTCTTTCAATTACGGGCACTGATATGGCGGCACTGATGGGCACCGATGAGATAGCACTGATGGACATCGATGAGGTAGTACTGATGGGCACCGATGAGGTGGCACTGATGGGCACTGATTGGCGGCGCTGGTATGCGGCACTGATGGGCACTCATAGGCAGCACTGATGGGCACTCATAGGCGGCACTGATGGGCACTCATAGGCGGCACTGAGCACTCATAGGCAGCACAGATGGGCACTCATGGGCGGCACTTATGGGTGGCACTAATGGGTTTCTTATGGGTGGCACAGATGGGCACTGATAGGTGGGCACTGGGCATGGATGGGCACTGTGGGGTGGCACTGATGGACACTGTGGGGTGGCACTGATGTAACCATGTTGCCAGTCAGTGCCCATTTTTTACTTCCATTTTTTATTTTTTGTACTGACTTTTTTTTTTTATTGCCCCCTTTTTTTTTGCCCTTCCCTGGTGGTCCAGTGTGGCGATCCGAGGGGGGGGCTGCGCTGATAAACAATCAGCGCGAACCCCCCCTGTCAGGAGAGCCGCCGATCGGCTCTCCTCTACTCGCGTCTGTCTATCAGACGCGAGTGAGGAAGAGCCATCAATGGCTCTACTTGTTTACATCGTGATCAGCCGTGATTGGACACGGCTGATCACGTGGTAAAGAGAATCCGCAGAAATCGGAGATGCAGGGTGTCAGACTGACACCCCGTATCACCGATCGCCGCGCTGCGCGCCCCCACGGGCACGCGGGCATGGAATCCTGCAGGATGTCAATAGACGTCCAGTCAGGATTTCAGAACCACTTCCCGGACGTCAATCGGTTATTGACCGGGCGGGAAGTGGTTAAAGTGGTTGTAAACCTCAGACATGAAATCTGAAAAAAAAGCATATCCCTCTATAGCATGGGTCTTCAAACTACGGCCCTCCAGTTGTTCAGGAACTACAATTCCCATCATGCCTAGTCATGTGTGTGAATGTCTCATGGGACGTGTAGTTCCGCAAAAGCTGGAAGGCCGTAGTTTGAAGTTCCCTGCTCTATAGTGTGTACTTGTCTCAGTCCGGAGCACTAAGTGTCATTTCTGTCTGCTGCTTCCTTCCTCTGCTATCTGCATGAGTCATGTCTGAAAGATTTTCCTGACACCAAGAGAAAAAAGGTGACAGGGGAGGGAGCTCCAGCACACAGCCTGTGATTGGCAGCCTCAGCTCTGTTCCTGTGTGCTGTGTGAAAGGGTCCTTCCCTTCCTATCAGCTCTTACTGATCTCTGCAGAGAACAACTTCAGTTCTCCGCCCCCAGGAGCGGCCGGTCCATAAGGGGCGCAGGGGGCGCCGCCCCTTAGGATGCATGCGAGATGCCAGACTCATATGCTTCTATGAGGTTTTTTTTTCAAGCTACATGATTAGAGCCTGAGGCCTGAGAGGAAAAGCCGAGCAAGCCACACGGCCGCAACCATGGAGGGGTGTGGAGCTTGGGTGGGGTTTGTTTGCCGCCCCCCCCCCCCCATAAAAAAGTTTAGCCCCAGCCGCCCCGTGTTTTCTGACAGCTCAGACAAGCTTTAGGCCGCTTTCACACTTGTGCAACCTGAAAGTTGAGTGATTTTTATGTGATTTCGGTGCAAATTTGACGTGACTTGAACCAATGCCTATTTATTCTTGAGGTCTATGGACCTCAAGTCGCATCAAAGTCAGACCAAAGTAGTTCAGGGACTACTTTGAAGTCATGCAGATATGAACGGTACCCACTGGAAATAATGGGGTATGACTTGTCAGGCGACTTGCGAAGGGGATGTAGAGAAGAGAAGACTGCAGATAAACAGGTACAACTGATGTAGGTGGATTCTATGTATCGTCAGTCACTAGACATGTGCACTGCCAAAAAATGTGTTTGTTTTTTTTACATTTTTTCAGTTTTTCAGGTTATTCGTTATGATTGCAATTCTTAAATTCACACATTCGTAAATTCGTACATTCGGAATTTCGAAAATTCGTAAATTCGTACATTTGTACGTTTGTAATTTAGAAAATTCGTACATTCGTAATTTGGCAAAATACGTACATTTATAATTTGGCCAAATTCGGAAATTCGTACATTCGTAAATTAGAAAACGTGTAAATTCGTACAATCGTAATTTGGCCAAATTCGTAAATTCGTACGTTCGTAATTTTGAAAATTCGTAAATTCGTACATTCGTAATATCGAAAATGTAGAAATTCGTACATTCGTAATTTGCCAAAATACGTACATTTGTGCGTTCGTAATTTTGAAAATTCGTAAATTCGTACTTTCGTAAATTTGTAAATTTCGTACATTCGTAATTTGGCAAAATTCGTAATTTCGTACATTAGTAATTTGGAAAATTCGTAAATTAGTACATTCGTAATTTGGCAAAATCCGTAATTCATAATTTAGTCAAATTCGGAAATTCGTACATTCGTAATTTCGAAAATTCATTAATTCGTAATTTGGCCAAATTCGGAAATTCGTACATTCGTAATTTCGAAAATTCATAAATTCGTACATTCGTAATTTGGCAAAATACGTACATTCATAATTTGGCTAAATTCGTAAATTCGTACATTCGGAATTTGGAAAATTTGTAAATTCGTGCGTTCGTAATTACGAAAATTCGTAAATTCGTACATTCGTAAATTCGTAAATTTGTACATTCGTACATTCGTAATTTGGAAAAATTCGTAAATTCGTACATTTGTAATTTTAAAAATTCGTAAATTCGTACATTCCTAATTTTCGAAAATTCGTACATTTGTAATTTCGAAAATTCGTATGTTCGTAATTTAGAAAATTCAGAAATTTGGAAATTCGAAAAATTCGAAAATCGAAAATAATAACTAACTATTAAATTATAGGTATTGGAATTTCCTTTCAAATTCATCTGTTAGTGAACGTAACGAACGAACATAAATTTCCAAATTTACCCGAAGTTACAAATTATCCGTAGCAACGAATGCATCTAAACAAATGGAACAGAATTAATTAATTATAATTAAAAATAATAATAAAAAGTTTTTTTATTTATTATTGTTATTTTTTATTATTAATTCATTACGTTCCATTCGTTTAGATACGGCATTCGTTATAACGGATAATTTCGTAACTTCGGATAAATTTGTATTTGTTCCTTTCACTAACAGACAAATTTGAAAGGAAATTCCAATACCTATAATTTAATAGTTATTATTAGTTAATTATTATTTCAGATTTCCAAATTTTTGGTGACCAGTAGGGATGAGCTTGGCTTCAGTTCGAAGTAGGTTTGGTCTGAATCCTAAAAGTTAGCTATCATTGCTGGGCCAAAGAATATTCCCTGCCCTTCAGCATCACGGGAGGGGAGGCATGTGACATCATTGAAGTAATAAAGCCACATGGCCATATTAGATCAATGACGTTGACCCAATATGGCCATGTGTCTAAATGAGGTCACCAGAATCCCCATCTCTGTCACTGTTGGGCCAATAAGCTGCAGGCAGGAAATACCCTGCCACACAACTTCATATTTACAGAGAAGGGGATGCACGTGTCGCCATTGAACTAATATGGTCACATGGCCGTATTAAGTCAAAGATGTTGACCTAATAGTGCCGCCTGACCATATTAGGCCAATGATGTAGGCCTAAAATGACCATGTGCCCAAATTAGGTCAATGAAGTCACCAGTACCCCATCTCCATTGTGTACATCAGCCTCAGGGCACAGAATCTCCCAGCTGTAGCTCATTGGCCCAGCAATTACAGCTAACTTCCAGGTTATAACAAACTGAACCCAAGCCCGAACCCAAGTGGAAAACCTAAGCTTGAACCCAAGCCCAAAAACCCAAGCCCGAAAACCCAAGCCTGAACCCAAGTCTGAACCCCAAGTCCGTACCCCAAGCCCAAACCCAAGCCTGAAACCAAGCCCGAAACCCAAGCCCGAAACCCAAGCCCGGAACCCAAGCCCAGACCCAAGCCCGAACCCCAAGCCCGAACCCCAAGCCCGAACCCCAAGCCCGAACCCAAGCTTGAACTCAAGCCCAAACTCAAGCCAGAAGCCAAGCCTGATCCCAAGCCTGAAACCCAAGCCTGAAACCCAAGCCCGAAACCCAAGCCCGAAAACCCAAGCCCGGAACCCAAGCCCGAAGTCAAGCCAAGACCCAAGCCCGAACCCCAAGCCTAAATCCAAGCCCGAACCCAAGCCCATACCCAAGCCGGAACCCAAGCCCGAAACCCAAGCCCGGAACCCAAGCCCGGAACCCAAGCCCGAAATTCAAGCCTGAACCCAAGCCTGAACCCAGGCCTGAACCCAAGCCCGAACCCAAGCCCGAATCCAAGCCCGAAACCCAAGCCCGAAATCCAAGCGAGGAACCGAAGCCTGAAACCCAAGCCCGAACCCCAAGCCCGAACCCAAGCCCGAACCCCAAGCCCGAACTCAAGCCCAAACCCCAAGCCAGAACCCAAGCCGGAACCCAAGCCGGAACCCAAGCCCGTAACCCAAGCCCGAACCTAAGCCCGAACCCAAGCCTGAACCCAAGCCCGATTCCAAGCTTGTCACCAGAACAGAAACAGAAGTTCTTCCAATGGGTAGATTCGTTCCATTTACCTCTAAGAGAGAACTTTCCTTACTTCGGAAAGAATTTCTGTCACTTCTCGTTGTGTCTCCAGGACAGGAAATGAAGGGAAAATATATCAATATATCAATCACTGCAAAAAACTGAAGGGTTTTAACCTTTTCCTACCCTAGTCAAAATGAAAAAAATATTTTTGGGCTTTACATTTCCTTTTAACACAATAGCGTTGTTGAGGTTGGCAGACGTTGGACCATGTTTAGTAGCTCAGAGGCGGTTGTAGTCCCAGTCTGATGTTGCGATCGTATTTCGTTTTCCTGCGGCTCATGCGACTATATAAAGTATCAGCGCCGGCGTGTTTATCGCTCGACCTGACTGTCTTGCGGGGCCTTAAACACTATTCTCTAAAGTACTTAAGTGATATTCTTGTCTGTGTGGATCAGATGGTAACAAATTGCCCGTTCGTTACCGCCGGGGCCCATTATATTGTCAGCGGCGAGTCGTCCGCAGCTGAGAAATTCTTTCCCCCCTCTAAGTACAGATGATGCATCGTGTAATTCCCTGTGACAGATCAGACAGCGAGTCATTCAATCGACTTGATGATTCGGTCTCCAAGGATGTTTTGCGCATCCTTCTGTTGTTTTACAATGCCATCTCTTGTTTACAGACCATTACATCTGACATACGCCAGATTCACCCCTGTCTATCACCGCCGGAGAGGCCTGCCGAGATCCCCGGCCCCGCTGCTTGGGCTCTTAGAGCTGTTGGCTGTCACAGCGAAAACAAGACTTTAATGGAGATATGCTTGTCCTAGCGCGATCGAACACGGCTGAAATCTGCGAGGTGTTTGCTCATCGCAGACAATTGCTTCTGAATTTATTATTTTATTATATAAAGGAATTAAATCTTACTTAACCACTTCCATACCAGGCACTTACGCACCTTCCTGCCCAAGCCAATTTTCAGCTTTCAGCGCCGTCGCACTTTGAATGACAATTGCGCAGTCATGCTACACTGTACCCAAACAATTTTTTTATAATTTTTTCCCCCACAAATAGAGCTTTCTTTTGGTGGTATTTGATCACCTCTGCGTTTTTTTTTTTTTGTGACTGCAACTTTATGGTGGACACTTCGGACACTTTTGACACATTTTTGGAACCATTGTCATTTATACAGCGATCAGTGCTATACAAATGCACTGCTTACTGTGTAAATGACACTGGCAGTAAAGGGGTTAACCACTAGGGGGCGCTGAAGGGGTTAAGTGTGTCCTAGGGAGTGATTCTAACTGTTAGGGGGAGGAGCTACCAGTGACACATCAGAAATCACCGCTCCCGATCACGGGGAACAGTAGATTCCTGACGTGTCACTAGACAGGGAAATGACTTGTTTACAAAGGTATCCCCCTGTTCTGCCTTAGCCGACCGCAATCGCGGGCTGCCTGGGAAAATCGAGTTCCCGGGATCCGCGGGCGCACTCACGAGGCACGCGGCGGGCACGTGCGCCCACCTGGCGCCAAATTTAAAGGCCACCCCCTAACGACGCCACTGCTGTCGACGTATATCGTCGTGCAGCGGTCGGCAAGCGGTTATAGACTTCAACATTCCACAAAAAACAAACCTGTCCTTAGTCTGATCACCTCGTGTTTCGTGGTCTGATTGGTTCACTTTCCTTGTTCATTTTCTCTTCAGCCCAGCCCACTATTGTGATTTACACAGGGCTGATCGTCTGGAGCCCCCACATGGGCGTGGTCATCTTACTAACTCCTCCCCTTTACACATGTTTCTTTGGCTACGACTCAAACACAGAGATGCTCCCCTAAGAAGTCTTCATTAGTGTCCCCCATCAGAGCCCCCCAGCAAGTGTCCCCCATCAGAGACCCCCCCACAGCAGGTGTGTCCATCAGAGCCCCCCACATCAGATGTGCCCATAGATCAGTACTTGTCCAATAGATCATTGTAGCTCGGGCAAACTGGGAGCAGAAGCACAATACAGGGGGCAGGGCATACATGGCATCTTTGGTCACTTGGAGGGTGGCACTCGGAGAGCATTTCTGCGCGTGCACGGGATGATTGGCAGCAGCTCCGGCCAACCCAGAAGCCTCTCATCACACCGCCTATGGGAGAAGAGCCGACACACACAGAGGGGGCGGGGCAGACAGGATACTGCTCCATGCACACCGGACAGAATTAATTAGTGGAGCCTAGTGGCGGAACGTGTTCCGGTAATAGGCTCCGCTGTGGTACCCAACCCGGATTCCGGGGACAGCGGGAGGTATGCGCTCTTGTCAGAGCTGGACTGGGACAAAAATTTGGCCCTGGACTACATCCAGACTGGCCCACTTTGACAGGTCTCTCCCATGGCGGCCGGACAATTCCCGCACCCCCTCCGGCCACCCAAGCCCCCTCTCCCCCTTCACTAGCCACTAGCCATTCTACTTTATTAGAATAGAACGGCTGGTACTGGTACTCTTATAGGCGGTACCAGTGGGGAAGCTAGACATTATTTCACCCGGGGCAAAGAATCAGTTTGGTGCCCCCCCCCTTATGGGACAAGATTAGGCAGAAGTGAGAAACTCCCAGGCCATAGCTGTTGAGTCAGCTGTCTGTCCCCTCCCCCATGCTCCTCTGTCGTCCCCCCTGCTCCTCTGGTCCTCCCCCTGCTTCTTTGTATGCCCAGATGAGCTCTGCGGGAAGGGAGAGGAGGTGAGCGCTGCGGGAAGGGAGAGACAGAGAAGCGGAGGGGGGCGGCAGTCCGCTGTCACTGAAGCCGGCCCACTGAGCCATCGGCCCACCGGGAAACTCCCTGTAGTCCCAATGGCCAGTCCATCCCTGGCTCTTGTCAGTTGCCAGCGGAGAGAGCAAGCGGGATGGGGAACCGCAGCACCCGCTACATGCGCTCTGCCTCTGGACACAGGCAAGGAGGAGGGAGGGGAGCACTTTGGAGCTTTGGCACCCCCACCTCTGTGGCGCCTGGGTGCAGAGCACCCCGCGCACCCTGCCTAGGATCGGCCCTGGATTTACAGATCTAGCAGCAAAGATTGTCTGAATAGTCTGAGATGCCGCCGCTGTATTATTGCCCTGTGGAAGGCTTTAGTGGCTTAACACCATCCTTTCCGAAAATTACCTTCATACCTTCCGCAGCATATCATTTTCTCACAAGGTTACAGGTGCTCTTTAAGAACAAAATCCCATTCCAAGTGGCGTGTTCTCAGGCAAACGCTTATTCTTCCCATCGGGATGTGTATATAATCACAGAATGCTTTGTTCCTCAAAAACGCTAAAACATTTATTTCCGATTGTACTATTAAAAAAGTATTCCAGCGTGATCATTTGTTAGCGGATTATAATACAGGGCACTTTTTTACTATTAATTGGCTCTGGGTTTTGCCGGTTTCCAATGTAGTGCCAACATGGGTCTTTATTACAGTTTTCAGAGCAAGAATCTATGAATTATTTTCCTAAGGCTAATCCCATCCCTAAGCAAATGCTACACCTTGCTAGGCTTCTAAAACAGTTATTAAGTGCGGCGTTTCCTTCTACCTGAACCAGAAAAATGCGATGTGCTCTACGGTCTCAAGATGTAAAAATGAAGTAACGGTGAGTAAAAGCGCCACAAAGAAGGCCGCCTGGGGGGATAAGTAGAGGTAGGTGAGTTTCATGAGTTTATTACATACACCTTTCTAATACTTTTCCTAAAACTTGTCAAAGTCCCAGTTAGAGGCACTTTCAGACCCCCCTCAATATAACCTCCTCCTTTTATGGTGCCAGCTCCATAGCAAATGTGTTAATTCCTGGGGAACACCTGAGGAGAACTGGGCACGGACCATAGCCCTGGATAGGGTGACCACATTTCCAAACTTCCATTCAGGAACACATCCCCTCTCTCACCTTCCCCAAAATAAGATGAGGGGGGGGGGAATGTAGTCTCGGGCAGTGGCGGTGTGTCCATAGAGGGCGCCGGAGCGCCACCCCCTCTGGCTCCCACACCGCCACTAATACGATACATAGATTCTGAGGGTGGGCAAGTTAGGATTGTGGTTTACCTGTCACCTGCCAACCAGTGGCGGCTGGTGCTCAAAGTTTTTGGGGGCGCAAACAAACAAAAAAAACCCCAAAAACATCAATTGCCGCCACTGTGCCCATCAATTGCCGCCACTGTGCCCATCAAACAGCCACTGTGCCCATCAAACGCAGCCACCGTGCTATAAAAATTGTCGTGACTGTGCCATAAAATTGTCGCCACTGTGCCATGCCATCAAACGTAGCCACTATGCCATGCCATCAAACACAGCCACTGTGCCATCAATTGTCACCACTATGCCCATAAATTGTCGTCACTGTGCCATGCCATCAATTGTCGCCACTGTACCATGCCATTGTCGCCACTGTGCCCATCAATTGTCACCACTGTGCCATGCCAAACGCAGCCACTGTGCCATGCCATTGTCGCCACTGTGCCCATCAGTTGCCACCAGTTTTCCCCTAAAATGCAGCCAGATTGCCCCAAAATACTGCCAGATTGACCCCCCCCCCCCCCCGCTTGGCACTTAAGTTTTCGGTCAGCCATCCTCGGATCCTCCTCCACAATTACTCGATGTAATCCTGCCCTCGATGTCGCTTCAGCCAATCAGGTTACCGGTAACCAGATCCGGTAAACCTGATTGGCTGAGATGCGTGTCAGTGTTAACCAGGGAAAGCACACCCCCCTGCGTCCCCTGGTTAACTATTTGGAAGCTGATTACAGCCCTCAGGCTGTAATCGGAAAGCCTATCAGAGCCGCTGGCTCTGATAGACACTTCCACAGCCAACCAGCTGCCGTTATTCAGATGGCCGGCACTCGCCAGGGGGCCGGCCATCTGAATAGTGGGCTGCAGCGGCGACAATACATAGATTCATGCAATGCATGAATCTATGTATTGTTTTCAGTGGCGGTGCAGGAGCGAGAGGGGATGGCCAGGCCCGGATTTCCCACAAGGCCACTGAGGCCAGGCCTTGGGGCGGCAGGGCTCCAAGTGGCGGCAGTGGCATGGAGTCCCCCGACGCCCGGAACATACAGTTAAGGGCGGTAAGTTATGGGGGAATCCGCTCGCTCGTTAACAAGTGATTGCGGCGATGTCGCCAAAATCACTTGTGAAATATGTGCTCCCGTCCGTCCTCCCCTCCCCCCCCCACCCCACATACCTCTCTCTGCTGGCTCTGTCTTCGGGACTCTGTCTTCCCCCCGGCCACCGAGTCTGTTACCTGTCCCTACTGCCGATGTACACAGAGAGAGGGGAGAGCTGTGCTCTTCCCATCTCAGCTGTGACAGGAGTTCTAGCACAGTGCTAGGACTCCTGTTTTGGAGGTGACAGGGTCAATAAAGAGAACATGTCACCCCAATTGCTATCACACAGGAAATAGTTTTCTCCTGTGTGATAGTAAAACAGTTAAGTGAAAAAAAAAATATAAAAAATAAATAAATTAATTAATAAAATAAAAAAGTAAAGAATAAGAAAAATAATAAGAAAATGATACAAAAATTAAAAAAAGTAAGCGAAAAGCTACAAATAAATAAAAATAAAAAAAGTAAAAAAACAAACAGAGGTGCATTGTGGAACCTGGCCTTGGGGCGGCAGGGAGAGCAAATCCGGCCCTGGGGACGGCGCTCCTGCGCCCTCTATGGACGCACCGCCAATGCTGCCCACCATTGACAGGTTGCCAACCCCAGGATTAGGGTGTGCCCAGGCACACCTGGCACACCCCTTGAGCACGCCTATGTTTTACATAATGCAAAAACTAAAAACCGCAGTTGATCAAATACCACCAAAAGAAAGCGCAATTGTCATTCAAAGTGCGACAGAGCTGAAATCTGAAAATCGGCCTGGGCAGGAAGGGGGGAAAGTGCCCGGTATGGAAGTGGTTAAAAAAAAAGAGATGGGCTTAATAGAAGAGATGTAAAAATCGAAATGTTTCCTTCAACCAATAGCAAAAAGTAAAAGTAACACCAAAGCAACCCAGTCTTAGAAACATATTTATACAATCAGAGCGTAAGCCAAAGACTTGTGTTTTAATTGCATTCGAAAACAATAGGGATTTAAGCAGAAATCTGGGGTGATGTCAGACACTGCCAAAAAAAAAAGAAAACTATTTGAAATACTTTTAGCCGATGTAAATAACACAAAAAAAAAACGCCATTCCCTGGAAGAAAAAAAAAAATAAGACAGAAAGAAAGTTGGCTTTCAGATTTTAATGGCAAATCATGAATCTTTTAAATTATAAATCAATAAATACTTAATTCAGTAATAGAATTCATCTAAATATTTAATCAGCCGGACACAGCGAGGGCCTCTCTTGATGGAAGTGGGCTGAGAGTTCCTTCCTTCTGTTAAATAACCCACCCTGCTAACCGAGCACTAAAGATGTGCTGTTATTTATTAAAGTGGAGAAAAAAAGAAAAAAAGAAAAAAGAAAAAGCTGAATTAACAGTTTTTTATTATTGCAACAGCTTTTTCTTTCCGTTGCCAACAGTAGGGGGGGCTACATTTTCAGAGGTATACTGCAGCCCCGCCTGTTGGTAAAAGATGGTATGGTGGCATTACCGCTTATAACCACGTAAGACCCGGACCATTATGCAGGTTAAAGTGGAGGTTCACCCGAAAAGTTAATTTTTAACATTAGATTGAGGCTCATTTTGTGAAGGAGAATCGGGTGTTTTTTTTTTAAATCGAAGCCGTACTTACCGTTTTAGAGAGCGATCTTCTCCGCCGCTTCCGGGTATGGGCTGCGGGACTGGGCGTTCCTATTTGATTGACAGTCTTCCGACAGGCTTCCTACAGTCGCATACATCGCGTCACGATTTTCCGAAAGTAGCCGAACGTCTGTGCGCAGGCGCCGTATAGAGCCGCACCGACGTTCGGCTTCTTTCGGCTACTCGTGACGCGATAGATGCAACCGTCGGAAGCCTGTCGGAAGACTGTCAATCAAGAAGGAACGCCCGCTCCCGAAGACCCATACCCGGAAGCGGCGGAGAAGATCGGTAAGTACGGCTTCGATTTAAAAAAAAACTACCCGATTCCCCTAGACAAAATGAGCATCAATCTAATGTTAAAAAAAAAATTTCGGGTGAACTCCCGCTTTAAGGACCTTGCCCCTTTTTGCGATTCGGCACTGCGTCGCTTTAACTGACAATTGCGCGGTCGTGCGACGTGACTTCCAAACATAATTGGCGTCCTTTTTTCCCCACAAATAGAGCTTTCTTTTGGTGGTATTTGATCACCTCTGCGGTTTTTATTTTTTGCGCTATAAACAAAAATAGAGCGACAATTTTGAAAAAAAAACAATATTTTTTACTTTTTCCTATAATAAATATCCCCCAAAAATATATAAAAAATACTTTTTTTTTCCTCAGTTTAGGCCGATACGTATTCTTCTACCTATTTTTGGTATAAAAAAAAAATCGCAATAAGCGTTTATCGATTGGTTTGCGCAAAATGTATAGCGTTTACAAAATAGGGGACAGTTTTATTGCATTTTTATTAATATTTTTTTTTTTTTACTACTAATGGCGGCGATCAGCGTTTTTTTCCGTGACTACGACATTATGGCGGACACATCAGACAATTTTGACACATTTTTGGGACCATTGTTGTTTTCACAGCGAAATGTGTTATAAAAAAGCTCTGGTTACTGTGAAAATGACAATTGCAGTTTGGGAGTTAACCACTAGGGGGCGCTGTAGGGGTTAAGTGTGACCTCATGTGTGTTTCTAACTGTAGGGGGGCGGGGCTGGACGTGTGACGTAAGTGATCGTCTTTCCCTATATCAGGGAACAGACGATCACTGACATTGCCACAATGAAGAACGGGGAAGGTGTGTTTACACACAGCTCTCCCCGTTCTTCAGCTCCGGGGACCGATCGCGGGCGCAGTCACGGAGCTTTCTGAGGGTTTCCAAAATCATCCGAGCTGTCCCTGAGTATTTCCGAGGCTCTCCGGACTATAGGGGCACCTACCACTATCCTATTCCCACTAACATAATTGGAAGGTGTTTGGCAGTCCAGTAGAGAGAACTTGGAAGGACTGACAACACTGCCTCTGTTGCACTGAATTGCCAAGCAGCGTTGTCACTCCCACGGTTATAGAACTCCTACCCCCTTCCCTCTTACCCTTTACATATATTAATTCATACTTTGATGCACATTTTGATTAATGTGCTACACTTTTTTGGTTGATTTGGAGGCCTACTTTGGTGGATCCAAGGTGGTGTAGATGAAGATGCGAAGGTTACATGCAGGTGGCTTGTGGTATTTACTTTCAAGAACCAATATTTGTTTAGAAGAGAATAGACCTTGTCAGGCTCAGGTTAAGGCTCAAATACTGCTCAAGGCTAAAAGGCCCCTGAAAAACAAACCCCCACATCCCAACCCCCCCTCCACCAAATGATTTGGACCAGTGCACAAAGCAAGGTCCATAAAGACATGGATGAGCGAGTCTGGGGTGTTGGAACTTGACAGTCCTGACCTCAAACCGATAGAACACCTTTGGGATGAACTAGAGCGTCCCACATCAGTGTCTGACCTCACAAATGCGCTTCTGGAAGAAAGGTCAAACATTCCCATAGACACACTCCTAAACCTTGTGGACAGACTTCCCAGAAGAGGTGAACCTTCTATAGCTGCAAAGGGTGGGCCGACTACATATTGAACCCTACGGACTAAGACTGGGATGTCATTAAAGTTCATGTGCGTGTAAAGGCAGGCGTCCCGATACTGGACAACAGGGGAGGGCTGGGCCGGGGGGCAGGGTGGCAATTGCCTCCCAGGCCGCCCTAACTTACGTTCAAAATGCCCGCTACCATTTTATTTTTTATTCTGGTTTTGGAAGTCGGGCCGACCACTAGCTGTTGCATTCCAGGAGTTGTAGTCCACGCTTAAAGCTCCCGGTGGGTGGAAAACAGAGCAGCGCAGAGGAAACTACAACTCCCTGGGACTGGATACTTGGAAGCAGGCAGAGGCCGGGCATGCCAGGGAGTCGGGACGCCGGCTGGGCGCTGGCTGCAACTTGACCCCAGGACCAGGAGCATTAGGTCCGTAGCGTGCAAGGGCCTACTGAGATGAGATCACTCAGGTGAGAGACCCTGACACCCCTAGCTGACCCCCATCTCCCCCCCCATACACCTGAGGTTCTTTACCACGTGATCAGCCGTGTCCAATCACGGCAGATCACGATGAAACAGGAAGAGCCTTTGATCGGCTCTTCCTCACTCGCGTCTGACAGACACGAGTAGAGGAGAGCTGATCGGCGGCTCTCCTGACAGGGGGGGCTTGCGCTGATTGTTTATCAGCGCAGCCCCCCCTCGGATGCCCACTAGGGTGACCACGTGTCCTGGATTGCCCGGTACAGTCCTGGGCACCTTCATTTCAGGACAATACAGTGTCCCGGAATGAAACTGACACAGCCACCCCCCAGCCACGCTGATGGAATACCTGCAATCGTCTCATGGGGAGATGCTTATGTAAACAAGGCATTTCCCCATTCTTCCTAGTGACAGGACACTGATCACAGCTCCCTGTAATCGGAAGCTGTGATCAGTGTCGTGTCACACAAAGCCCATCCCCCCTACAGTTAGAATCACTCCATAGGACACACTTAACCCCTTCAGCGCCCCCTAGTGGTTAACCCCTTCACTGCCAGTCCCATTTACACAGTAATCCATGCATTATTTTATAGCTCGCTGTGTAAATGACAATGGTCCCAAAATAGCGGCAAAAGTGTCCGACGTGTCCGCCATAATGTCGCCAGTCACAATAAAAATCGCTGATCGCCGCCATTACTAGTAAAAAAAAAATATGCCATAAATCTATCCCCTATTTTGTAGACGCTATAACTTTTCCACAAACCAATCAATAAACGTTAATTGCGATTTTTTTTTTTTTTTTACCAAAAATAGGTATAAGAATACGTATCGGCCTAAACTGAGGAAAAAATTCTGGCCCAGATTCACATAGATCGGCACATCTTTGTGCCGGCGTAGCGCATCTCATATGCGATACGCCGACGTAACTCTGAGAGGCAAGAACAAAGCACTCGCTCCCAAACTTGCGCCGGCGTAACGTCAATTGGCCAGCGTAAGCCCGCCTAATTCAAAGTAGGAAGGTAGTGGGCGTGATTTATTATAATGAAGCGTGACCCCATGTAAATGAACGGCCGAACGAACGGCGCATGCGCGCGCATGCTCACAATCACGTTGCATATAATCCCTAAGATACGCCGGCTCAATGCCTACGACATGAACGTAACCTATGCCCAGCCCCATTCACGTACGACTTACGTAAACGACGTAAAACACGACGGCTGTTCCGACGTCCATACCCCAACATGACTTACCCCTGCTTTAGGTGGAATAACTTTACGCCGGACGTACACCTTACGTAAACAGCGTATACTACTGCGACGGGCGTAAGTACGTTCGTGAATCGGCATATCTCGGTCATTTACATATTCAACGCGTAAATCAATGGAAGCGCCCCTTGCGGCCAGCGTAAATATGGGCCCAAGATACGACGGCGTAGGAGACTTACGTCGGTCGTATTAAGCCAAAATTCAGGCGTATCTTGTTTGCTGAATAAGGCGCATAGATACGACGGCGCATCTGTGGACTTACGCGGTGTATCAATAGATACGTCGGCGTAAGTCCTTTCTGAATCCGAGCCATTGTTTTTTTTTTATATATATTTTTGTGAATATTTATTATAGCAAAAAGTAAAAAAATATATAGGGCTAGATTCAGCAAAGAATTACGCCGGCGTATCCATAGATACGCCGCGTAAATTCAAAGCTGAGCCGGCGTATCTACTTTCTGTATTCAGAAAGCTAGATACGCCGACATTAGCCTAAGATCCGACTGGCGTAATTCTATTATGCCGTCGTATCTTAGGGTGCATTCTCACGCTGGCCGCTAGGTGGCGCTTCTGTTGTTTTCGGCGTAGAATATGCAAATTACCTAGTTACGTCAATTCACGAACGTACGTGCGCCCGGCGGTAGTTATTTACGTTGTTTGCGTAAGGCTTTTTCGGCGTAACGTTGCTCCTGCTATTAGGAGGCGCAGCCAACGTTAAGTATGGACGTCGTTCCCACTTCGAATTTTTTACGTCGTTTGCGTAAGTCGTTCGCGAATAGGGCTGGAAGTCATTTACGTTCACGTCGAAAGCAATGACGATTTGCGTCGGAATTTCGAGCATGCGCACTGGGATTTTTTCACGAACGGCGCATGCGCCGTTCGTAAAAAACGTACAATACGCGGGGTCAACCTAATTTAAATGAAACACGCCCCCCTCAACATCATTTGAATGACGCGCGCTTACGCCGGCCCCATTTACGCTACGCCGCCGTAAGTTAGGAGGCAAGTGCTTTGTGAATGCAGCACTTGCCTCTTAAACTTACGGCGGCGCAGCGTAAATACGATACGCTGCGCTGCCGTAAGAAGGGGCGCAGCTACGTGAATCTAGCCTAAATTTTTTCCAAAATTGTCGCTCTATTTTTGTTTATAGCGCAAAAAATAAAAACCGCAGAGGTGATCGAATACCACCGAAAGAAAGCTCTATTTGTGGGGGAAAAAAAAGGACGCCGATTTTGTTTGGGAGCCACGCCGCACGGCCGCGCAATTGACAGTTAAAGCGACGCAAAAAAGTGGCCTGGTCCTTTAGCTGCCTAATGGTCCTGGGGCTGAAGCGGTTAACATAAATATTTGACAACGCCGCTATAACCTATTGCCTCGGCCACCGTTACATCATATTTTTATTTATTTTTTTCCCTGTATTTTTTTTTTTCTCGGTAGTCGGAAACGAATAGACACATCGCAGACGGCTAAACCCCGGCTCTGCTGTCACCTCCTTTATGGTTCATAACCGGATAAAATACTGTTATATCGTTTTCCAGCAGAACAGCTTTCGGCGCGGCAAATGGCTATCATTCCCCAGCTGAATTATTTCCCAACGTTATCGGCATTAAAGGGCAGCAGAAGCATTTTTGTGGAAATGATCTTTTTTTTTTCGCAGGTTCAGTCAATACTTCTCGGCTCTCTTTATTAACTCTACTACGGCAATCGTCATCTTCGAGGAGAGAAGGGAAGAAAAAGCAGCCAACGCGTTCCGAAGGGTTCGATATTTATATCCCGCCACTATAAAATATCGGGCTGCTGTTAATAGCCATTACCATTCGTTTTTCTTTTTTTATCTTCCTCGGGAACATCGGAATAACCTCGTGATTGCCGATGACGGATAACCGCGGAAGGTGACAGCAGATTAATATCTCTTTAATAAGCTATAATAATCACGACACCCGGGGGTTGACAGTTCAATTTTCGAATAACAGATGGCTTCCATCAGTGCCCACCGTTACATTGTTTTTGTAATGTTTAGCGGAGATAATACAACAGTCAGAGGGCCTGGAAGCGGGCCTATCTTGTGAAAGGCCCCATTAAATCAATCTCACGACATGTGGACAGACATTGCTCACCCTCGGAAACCCCCGCTCGCTCGTGGGGAACTAAGTGGTGGTAGAAATAATAAGCCAAGGGAAGAATGGGCACTTTGTATTGTTGACACGTAGCAGCTCGGCGCTATATGGCGAAATAAAGATTACCTATTGAGGTGTAGGGGGGAGACTTAAAGAATTATTCGGGTCTAATGGAATACGAAGGACGTTAAACTGAGCTTCTATTTGTAGCCAATTAACACTTCCATACCGCGCCTATTCTGGCACTTCTCTCCTTCATGTAAAAATCATCATTCTTTTGCTAGAAATTACTCAGAACCCCCCAAACATTATGGCCCAGATTCTCGTACAATTGCGCAAAACTGGGCGGGCGTAAGGCCTCGTACACACGGCCGAGGAACTCGACGTGCCAAACACATCGAGTTCCTCGGCGAGTTCAGCCCTGAAGCCGCCGAGGAGCTCGGCGGGCCGAGTTCTCCCATAGAACAACGAGAAAATAGAGAACATGTTCTCTATTTTCTCGACGAGTTCCTCGGCGGCTCCATCGGGCCGAAAGTGTACACACGACAGAGTTTCTCGGCAGAATCCGGCTCTGACCGAGTTTCTCGCTGAATTCTGCCGAGAAACTCTGTCGTGTGTACGGGGCCTCACGTATCTGATTTACGTTACGCCGCCGCAAGTTTTACAGGCAAGTGCTTTATTCACAAAGAACTTGCCTGTAAAGTTGCGGCGGCCTAGCGTAAATCACCCGGCGCAAGCCCGCCTAATTCAAATTAGGCGTGTAGTATTTAAATTAAGCGCCTTCCCGCGCCGAACGTACTGCGCATGCGCCGTCCGAAGAATATCCCAGGGTGCATTGCTCCAAATGGCGTCGCAAGGACGTCATTGGTTTCGACGTGAACGTAAATGGCGTCCAGCCCCATTTATGGACGACTTACGCAAACGACGTAAATTTTCAAATTTCGACGCGGGGAACGACGGCCGTACTTAACATTGGTTGCCCCTCATATAGCAGGGGCAACTTTACGCCGCGCAAACCTAGCGTAAACGTCGTAACTTCACTGCATCGACCGCACGTACGTTCGGGAATTCGCGTAACTTCACTGCGTCGACCGCACGTACGTTCGGGAATTCGCGTATCTAGCTAATTTGCATACTCGACGGGGAAAACGACGGAGGCGACACCTAGCGGCCAAAAAAAAAATTACATTTAAGATCCGACAGCGTAGGAGCCTTACACCTGTCGGATCTAATGGATATCTATGCGTAACCTGATTCTAAGAATCAGTCGCATAGATACGACGGTCTAATGGAATACGAAGGACGTTGTCTTAAACTGAGCTGCTATTTGTAGCCAATTAACATTTCCATACCGCGCCTATCCTGGCACTTCTCTCCTTCATGTAAAAATCATCATTCTTTTGCTAGAAATTACTCAGAACCCCCCAAACATTATATATGTTTTTTTTTATAGCAGACACCCTAGGGAATAAAATGGCAGTCATTGCAACTTTTTTTTTTTTGAAAAATGTTTTATTTGGATTTTCACAGTACAATCATATAGGGTACAACAACCTCAGAGCAGTTGTAAATATGTATTAAAACAAAGCAATGTGAAATATACAGAAGTGATGACTTATACCATAATAATACCCTCAGGAGCAGAAGCATGGTACAAATATTAACCACTTCCATACCGGGGGGCACTTATACACCTTCCCGCCCAGACCAATTTTTAGCTTTCAGCGCTGTTGCACTTTGAATGACAATTGCGCGGTCATGCTACACTGTACCCAAACTAAATTTTTATTATTTTGTACCCACAAATAGAGCTTTCTTTTGGTGGTATTTGATCACCTCTGGGATATTTATTTTCTGCAAAAAAAAAAAAAAAATGACCGAAAATTTAGAAAAACATTTTTTTTTGTTTCTGTTATAAAACATTGTAAATAAGTACGTTTTCTCCTTCACTGATGGGCACTGATGGTACTGCACTGACGGGCACTGATAAGGCGGCACTGATGGGCACAGATGAGGTGGCACTGATGTGGTGGCATTGATGGGCACTAATATGCGACACTGATGGGTGGCACGGATGGGCACTGATAGGCGGCACGAATAGGTGGCATTGATGGGCTTGGATAGGCATAGATGGGCACTATTGTATGTGTTGTACTAATGGATGCCAATCAGTGCCAAACAATGCCTGCCAATCAGTGATGCCCATTGTGGGCACTGATTGGCATCCATTGTTTGTGTCCTCCTCATCCCTGGTGGTCTAGGGTGGCATCCTTCTTTTTTTTGTATCCCTAGTGGTCTATATGGCCATCCCTGGTGGTCCAGTGGGCATCCCTGGTGGTCCAGTGGGCATCCTCGGGGGGGGGGGGGGCTGTGCTGATAATCGATCAGCACAAACCCCCCCTGTCACAGGAGCAGCCGATCGGCTCTCCTCTACTCGCGCCTGACAGACGCCGGCTTTTCCTATTTACATCATGATCAGCCGTGGTTGGACATGGCTGATCACGTGGTAAAGAGTCTCCGTGAGAGACTCTTTACCTTGATCGGTGTTGCGGGGTGTCAGACTGACACCCTGCAACAACGATCGCCGCGAGGCGCGCCCCCGGGGGTGCGCAGCGGCTCAGAATCCTGAGGACGTCATATGACGTCCAGTCAGGATTCTACAACCACTTTGCCGACGTTAATATGTCATTGGCGGGCGGCAAGTGGTTAAAGACTGGTTACCTCATATAGTGGCCTAGCCATAGCCATTATAGCTACGGGAGTTATTAGCTTTAAGTATAGGACAGTCATGGAAGTCAAAGAGCTCCAGGAATCTGTGGTCGTTCTATGGTGGTTGAAAGGTAGAGAGGTCGGATAGACCTGAGACCTTGAGGTTGCCCAGCGAGTTGGTGAGATCCCTTTTCAAGTACCAATCGGTATAACGAAATGGTTGCATGACTTCTTGTAGGACTTTCTGGGTTAATGTTGGCCTCAAATAATATTTTTTTAATTTACTTTATTTTTTTATTTTTACACTTTTTAAAAAAATATATATATATTTTGATCACTTTTATACCTATTACAAGGAATGTAAACATCCCTTGTAATAGGAATCTATCGTGACAGGTCCTCTTTATGGAGAGATGAGGGGTCAATTAGACCCCACATCTCTCCTCCAGGCTGGAAAGCATGAGATCGGGAAAAAAATTGACCGATCTCATGCTTACTAGCCGCGATCTCGGCATTGTTTACATCCGGAGAACCCGGGCGTGACGTCACAACGTCGCACTCAGGCCTCCAACTGTCATAGAGATGACTGGTGACCATATGGTCACCGGAAATCTCTATGGATTTCATCCGGCGGCGGCCGATTCTTTCTCTGGGTCCCCGATGGCACGGGAGAGCCCGGAGAAGCACCGGATGGCGGCGGGAGGGGGGGTGTCCCTTCCCGTCACCTGTAAGAACGATCAAGCGGCAGAACTGCCACTATGATCGTTCTTGCTGTGCACAGAATCGCCGGCAGAAAATAATGCTATCTGAATGATGCCTGTAGCTGCACCCATCTTTCATACATCCCCCCGAAAGTCAAGGATGTCATATGACAGCGTGCAGTTGGCAAGTGGTTGACACTGCCACTTCCTTTTCCTTGCGTTGGGAGGAAAACGAACATGTAGATCCACTGGTTGCTGGTGCTCAGTATTTTTTTTTGGGGGGGGGGGTGGCAAACAAACCTACCCCTCTCACTTGCAACCAGCGCCCCCCCCCCCCCACGGGTGATGGATGGGAAGGTGGCCTTACCTTAGGAGATGATAAGAAATGGAAGCCAAATGTATGCCCCAGGGGCTTTGTAGGCAATGGTTGAGAGCCAGATAATGAAGCCAGATATAAAATAGTCTAATTATAGACATAGGTGACACATTTCTCGAATAAAATCAAAAGGGGTAATCATATGTAGCACCCTGGTGTTAAGGCAGGGTTGCTCCTAAGTTTACCTGCCAGGAGTAGCTGACTTGGCTCATTGTTAGGGATCAATTGTTTTCACTCTAAGTTTGTAATTGCTGCACTTCTCTCTTTTGCCACTAGAGGTCAGATTATGGGTATATGGGGTGTCTCAGCCAATGGTCGGGGGTTTTCTTAAATCCCTTGGCCTGCCGGGAGAACCTATATATTTGGGTGGAGTCAGGTGATCGGGGTTCTGTGCCACCTAGGTGGCTGTCTGGGTGGACGTGTGTCGTATTGCCCCGGGCTGCTAGGCCAGAGAATGGGAATATCTCGGGCACATCTGGCTGCTAGTCTGTCTGGGGGCCTATCCAGAAGCAAGAGAGCAGCAAAGAAGTGACGGGTGATGGATGGGAAGGTGGCCTTAACTTAGGAGATGATAAGAAATGGGGTGTCTCAGCCAATGGGCAGGGGTTTTCTTAAATCCCTTGGCCTGCCGGGAAACCTAAATATTTGGGTGGAGTCAGGTGATCGGGGGTTCTGTGCCACCTGGATGGCTGTCTTGGTGGACGTGTGTCGTATTGCCCCGGGCTGCTAGGCCAGAGAATGGGAATATCTCGGGCACATCTGTCTGCTAGGCTGTCTAAGGGCCTATCCAGAAGCAAGAGAGCAGCGAAGAAGTGACGGGTGATGGTTGGGAAGGTGGCCTTAACATAGGAGATGATAAGAAATGGGGTGTCTCAGCCAATGGGCAGGGGTTTTCTTAAATCCCTTGGCCTGCTGGCAGAACCTATATATTTGGGTGGAGTCAGGTGATCAGGGTTCTGTGCCACCTGGACGGCTGTCTGGGTGGACGTGTGTTGTATTGCCTGGGCTGCTAGTCCAAAGTTTGGGCCTATTCCGGCGGCATTTGGCTGCTAGGCTGTCTGAGGGCCTATCCAGAAGCAGGAGAGCAGCACAGGGTTGGGATTGCGGCTTGCAGTCCAACCAGAAGTGACGGTTCTGCCAGCCGGAGAACCTGTCGTAGTCGGAGGTAGAGGGGAAGCTGTCACTACTAAGGGACCAACCACCTTATCACCAGGGACCACAATGAGTAGCTGAAGTGAGTACCGGAGCAGTATTCTCACTAACCGGGGACAGTGAAGAATCGGGAAACTTCAGCGGGTATCAAGCCAGTGACCCAACCAGCGGAGGTGATGCTTGCAGAGCAGCCTTGTGTATCAAGCCAGGGACCGAGCAGACCAGTGGTACAAAAATACGAAGGAAACTTGGACAGCCGCACTCCAAAAATGTTCTTTTAATTAAAATCGATCACAAAATAAACATGCCACAGCAAAAAAATTGGAACAAAAGCTAACGTTTCACACTGTAGCTTCAGTGCTTAGTCATAGCTGGTACAAGAAGACCAGTGGGGTGACGCTTGAGAAGTATCTGGAGTGCCAAGCTAGGGACCCAGCAGAGAATCGTTTTGCTGGATGCCTTTCCCTGCATCTCTGTCCTCCTGTAGAAGTCTCGGAGTCTGTCAATTAAAGTTGCAACTTCTTAAGGGTGTCCTGGCCCTAACCCTCTCTCCCAAAGTTCTATCAAGAGAAATAAAATCTATTTGCATTCATGAAGTGTCCGGCGCCCATGAATAAACCTTAAATTACACCCACCTTGCCTTGCAACCCACCATATACAGAAGGATGTCAGCTATCTATGGCCCTGGAAGTTCTCATTGGGCTACCTCCAAGGCATACCTGCCCTTAAATTATAACTATTATGTATAAATCCGCCAATGGGGCCCGATGGGTTGCCAATCCCAATGGAAGTATAAAACAGCAAATACTCTGCAAGGTAAGTATTAAGAACTTCTTAGGCAACAAGGGAAACAATATAAACAAAAATTATGTAAATGGTATTTATTTGTGGATATTCAGCCCGACGCGTCGACATGCTGACGTCATCACGTCCCTACCGATCCCGGAAGTGCAGGTTTGCATGTGTTGCCGGTGAGATTACTGTACAGTGTTTGACGTTTTTATCTATACAGCTGTGTAAGTGCAATTTTACCTTTTAATAAAATACCTAGAAGATTTTACACAATTGGAGCATTTTTTTCCTTTCATACTTCTGTCTATATTTGGTAGACCTGTGCACACTGAAATACTTTGTTTCGGAATTTCATTTTGTCAGAAAAATAAATTTATTTAGTTACTTCCGAAATTAAGGTCAAATCTGTCAATTGAAGGGTTATTGTGTTCGTCAAATGTTCTAAGAAGATTCAATGAAGCAGCTAAACTGTACGACGTCGAATGTTCCGCCTACAAGCTATAGAATTCTAATGTATGACTAGTGATAATTATATTTATTAATTATTATTACTAGTCAACCAACATTAGACCATAAATGTCCGCTCACGGCAATCGTATGTTTTTAGCTGCTTTGTCGAATCTTCATGTCTCTATAATGTCAAATCTTTTCCCTCTATGGCGAATCTTCATGTCTCTATAATGTCAAATCTTTTCCCTCTATGGCGAATCTTCATGTCTCTATAATGTTGAATCTTTTCTCTCTATAATGTCAAATCTTTTCTCTCTATGTCGAATCTTCATGTCTCTATAATGTCGAATCTTTTCTCTCTCTGTCGAATCTTTTCTCTCTATGTCGAATCTTCATGTCTCTATAATGTTGAATCTTTTTTCTCTGTCGAATCTTCATGTCTCTATAATGTCAAATCTTTTCTCTCTATGTCGAAACTTTTCTCTCTATGTCGAATCTTCATGTCTCTATAATGTCAAATCTTTTTTCTCTGTTGAATCTTTATGTCTCTATAATGTTGAATTGTTTCTCTCTATGTCGAATCTTCATGTCTCTATAATGTCAAATCTTTTTTCTCTGTCGAATCTTCATGTCTCTATAATGTCGAATCTTTTCTCTCTATGTCGAATCTTCATGTCTCTATAATGTTGAATCCTTTCTCTCTATGTCGAATCTTCATGTCTCTATAATGTCGAATCTTCATGTCTCTATAATGTCGAATCTTTTCTCTCTATGTCGAATCTTTTCTCTCTATGTCGAAACTTCATGTCTCTATAATGTCAAATCTTTTCTCTCTATGTCAAATCTTCATGTCTCTATAATGTTGAATCTTTTCTCTCTATGTCGAATCTTCATGTCTCTATAATGTCGAATCTTTTCTCTCTATGTCGAATCTTTTCTCTCTATGTCGAATCTTCATGTCTCTATAATGTCGAATCTTTTCTCTATATGTCAAATCTTCATGTCTCTATAATGTTGAATCTTTTCTCTCTATTTTGAATCTTCATGTCTCTATAATGTCAAATCTTTTATCTCTATGTCGATTCTTCATGTCTCTATAATGTCGAATCTTTTCTCTCTATGTCGAATCTTCATGTCTCTATAATGTCAAATCTTTTCTCTCTATGTCGAATCTTCATGTCTTTATAATGTCGAATCTTCATGTCTCTATAATGTCAAATCTTTTCTCTCTACATGTATGTTGAATCTTCATGTCTCTATATTGTTGAATCTTTTCTCTCTATGTCGTATCTTCATGTCTCTATAATGTTGAATCTTTTCTCTCTATGTCGAATCTTTTCTCTCTATGTCGAATCTTCATGTCTCTATAATGTCGAATCTTCATGTCTCTATAATGTCAAATCTTTTCTCTCTATGTCGAATCTTCATGTCTCTATAATGTCGAATCTTCATGTCTTTATAATGTCAAATCTTTTCTCTCTACATGTATGTCGAATCTTCATGTCTCTATATTGTTGAATCTTTTCTCTCTATGTCGAATCTTCATGTCTCTATAATGTTGAATCTTTTCTCTCTATGTCGTATCTTCATGTCTCTATAATGTCAAATCTTTTCTCTCTATGTCGAATCTTTTCTCTCTATGTCGAATCTTCATGTCTCTATAATGTCAAATCTTTTCCCTCTATGTCGAATCTTCATGTCTCTATAATGTCAAATCTTTTCTCTCTATGTAGAATCTTCATGTCTCTATAATGTTGAATCTTTTCTCTCTATGTCGAATCTTCATGTCTCTATAATGTTGAATCTTTTCTCTCTACGTCGAATCTTCATGTCTCTATAATGTCAAACCTTTTCTCTCTATGTTGAATCTTTTCTCTCTATGTCGAATCTTTATGTCCCTATAATGTTGAATCTTTTCTCTCTACGTCGAATCTTCATGTCTCTATAATGTCAAACCTTTTCTCTCTATGTTGAATCTTTTCTCTCTATGTCAAATCTTTTCTCTCTATGTCGAATCTTCATGTCTCTATAATGTCGAATCTTTTCTCTCTTTGTCAAATCTTTTCTCTCTATGTCAAATCTTTTCTCTCTATGTCAAATAATCTCAGACTAATAGAGTTAGGTTAGGCACATTCAACCACAGGTTCGATAGACACAGATCGCTATTGTCACCGTCATGTCAATCTTCTTTCTATATCGAACTGTTGTCGCAACGAAACAAAAAGAAAGCATTTTTTATGACGGATCTTTCGGATTACGGACTTACTGCACATTCGTTATCGTTTGTTAAAACAAATGTGAAAATCCCAGAAATTCGGACGAAAATGCATTCGGACGAAAACTAACGCACATGTCTAATATTTGGGGAGGTCGACCTGGAGACCATTGGTCCTGATATCTATAGGCGTGTACCCCTGTCAGCGCCTGTGCGATCTCGCTGAGGGTTATGGTCAAGGCTTATGAGACCTCTCTAGGGATAGAGGGTCAACAATATCTGGTAAGCACTCTTAACCACTTGCCGTCGCTGCACCGCCGAAATACGTCCACAAGGTGGCTCTCCTAGGCGAGACCACGTAAATGGACGTCCTGCCTATTAGCCGCCACTAGGGGCGCACGCGCGCCGCCGGAGGCGCGCGCGCGCGCCCCCCGCTCGCCCCCGACTCCCGTGCGTGTGCCCGGCGGGCGCGATCGCCGCCGGGCACACGCGATCGCTCGGTACAGAGCGGGGAACGGGAGCTGTGTGTGTAAACACACAGCTCTCGTTCCTGTCAGCAGGGGAAATGCTGATTTTCTGTTCATACAATGTATGAACAGAAAATCAGTGTTTCCCCTAGTGAGAGACAGTAAGAACACACCGAGGCATACTTAACCCCTTCCCCGCCCCCTAGTGTTAACCCCGTTCACTGCCGGTGGCATTTTTATAGTAATCTAATGCATTTTTATAGCACTGATCGCTATAAAAATGCCAATGGTCCCAAAAATGTGTCAAAAATGTCCGAAGTGTCCGCCATAATGTCGCAATACCGAAAAAAAAATCGCTGATCGCCGCCATTACTAGTAAAAAAAATATTAATAAAAATGCCATAAAAATACCCCCTATTTTGTAAACGCTATAACTTTTGCGCAAACCAATCAATAAACGCTTATTGCGATTTTTTTTTACGAAAAATATGTAGAAGAATACGTATCGGCCTAAACTGAGGAAAAAAAATGTTTTTCTATATATTTTTGGGGGATATTTATTACAGCAAAAAGTAAAAAATATTCATTTTTTTCAAAATTGTCGTTCTATTTTTGTTTATAGCGCAAAAAATAAAAAACGCAGAGGTGATCAAATACCACCAAAAGAAAGCTCTATTTGTGGGGAAAAAAGGACGCCAATTTTGTTTGGGAGCCACGTCGCACGACCGCGCAATTGTCTGTTAAAGCGACACAGTCCCGAATCGCAAAAAGTACTCTGGTCTTTGGGCAGCAATATGGTCCGGGGGGTAAGTGGTTAATACTATAGGTGGATGTTTTCCGAGAAGTATTTTACCGTATATACTCGAGTATAAGCCAAGTTTTTCAGCAATTTTTTTTGTGATGAAAATGCCCCCCTCGGCTTATACTTGAGTCACCTTTTTGTCCCTGATCTCCCTGACTTTGGGTACCTGGTACCGGCCAGCCCTAGGTCCCCTGGACTCCAAACTTGGCACACATGTAGCCCCATTCTTCCTCTACAAGTGTTGTCCGGGGGACCTACGGCCTGGGGAGCACTGATTTTTCAAAGGTGGGCACCCCTTCAATAGACTCCCATGTTAAATGGTAATTTTGGGGACCCGGTACCGGCCGGTCGTAGGTACTCTGGAACCGGAACTTGGCACACATATAGCCCAATTTATTCTCTACAAGGGTGCACAGTTTGTTGTCTGGGGGACCTATGGCTGGGGAGCACCGATTTTTCAAAGCAGGGCACCCCTTCCATAGACTCCCATGTTAAATGTCAGTCTAGTCATGGACACAGTGTGGCATGGGCACAGTGAGGCATGGGCACAGTGAGGCATGGGCACAGTGAGGCATGGACACAGTGAGGCATGGATACAGTGGGGCATGCACATGGGCAAAGTGAGGCACAGTGAGACATGCAGATGGACACCCTAGGCTTATACTCGAGTCAATACGTTTTCCCAATTTTTTGTCGTAAAATTAGGTGCCTCGGCTTAGATCCGCCGGCGCAACTTTAGAGGCAAGTGCTTTCTGAATACAGCACTTGCCTCAAAAACTTGCGCTGGCGGATCGTAAATAAGATAGTTTACGCGGATCTAAAGATCCGCTGATCTATCTGAATCGACCCTGTTGTGTTTACACTGACATCTCCCCATTCTTCAACTCTGTGACAGGATTGCGGGACACCGGCGGACATCGAGTCCGCGGGTCCTGCGGGCACGGTCACGGAGCTCGCGGCAGGGTCACGAGCGCACCGGCGTTGGCGCGCGACCACATGACGGCAACTTAAAGGGGACGTATATATATACGTCCATTTGCCTGTCCGTGCCAAACCTGCCGACGTAAAAGTGCGTGCGGCGGTCTGGCAAGCGGTTAAATGAAAAAATTATTTAATCTACTTTCACCACCCTTCTTCTCTATAGCATTTTGGTTATTATCAAAGCTAAAATCCGTATTTCCCTCTGGCCATTTTCAAGTTAAAAAAAAAAAAAACATACTAAAAACACATAGTAACATTTTATTTCCGAGACAATCCATTGATTTTTACATGTTGCTAATGAGACATCATATGAAATCGCAGTGACAAAGGTGATTTATTGATAAACGCAGCCAGTGCGAGCGCTGCTGATCGAGGGCCATAAGTCTTCATTTCCAACCCATTGTCAACTTGATAGGTCAATAAGTAGCCTTAATTAGACTGTTTGGGTTTTATGAGTTTGGAATGTTAAACGTGGGCCTTGAAACAATGAGGGCTTGAACCTGGCTACCGTATGCAAAGCTTGCAAAGGAGGAAGCCAGAAAGTAGTGTAAACAATTATGCAAGATGATGTATTGCAGGATACGGCGGAATTATAAAGGTTTACTTCAAATTAAATAAATACATGTGCTCAGCAATAAGTGTAACATATGTGAAGCAGGGGGTGGAAAAGAACTCGGGGCTTAATTCTAGATAGCTTATAGCTAGACTTTGAAAACCACACGGAAAGAAAACGGTTCAGGGACAGGGCTACCCCCAGGGGAGGGCTGGCGGCGTTAGGCCTGGGGGGCAAGTTCAGTCAAGTGGCCATTGAACCGCCAAATCATCTCACCATCTATGGCCCATCTGGTTTTTCAATGCAGCCTCACCAGTGAAGTCAACTCCAGTGCCCATCAATGCAGCCTGATCGATCACTGGGGCAGGTTACATGGGGGGGTCAGCTATGGGTTTCAGGGTCTCACCCCAGTGGGGGGGGAGTAATGCTCCTGGCCCTGGGGTCAAGTTGCAGCGAGCACCCAGCCCTGCGTCCCAACTCCCTGCCTCTGCCTACAAAAATCCAGTCTCCGGGAGTTGTAGTTTACTCTGCGCTGCTCTGTTTTCCACCTTGAGCTTGAGCGTGGACTACAACTCCCGGAATGCAACAGCTAGCGGTCGGCCGCCGTGGCCATGCCCCAGGCCCAACTTCCTAGACCAGAATAAAAAAAATGGTAGCGGGCAGCGGCTGCTGACCATTTTGAACATAAGTCAGAGCGGCCTGGGAGGCAATTTCCACCCTGCCCCCTGGCCCAGCCCTCCCCTGGCTACCCCAAAGTGACAACCGGCCAAGTGGTCACCCCGGGAATGTTTTTATCCTTTACTGATTGGAGACCCCACCATTCCCAACATAATATGACACTTAATGAGGGAATTCTTACATAATTTAAAGTGTATGTAACCCCAAAAATCTGCAGGAGACATGTGAAGACCAGATAGGCAACCCAACGGCCAACTGAAGGAGCATGCATGGCAATGGCCGATAACAGTGCCGCTGGTTACAAGACATCGGCCTAGCATTGTCATCCAGGATCTACTGGTGGACCTTCACTCCCCACATCCATTTTAGTTCCTTGCACTTGGTGCAGTCGTTCGCGAATAGGGCTGGACGTAATTTACGTTCACGTCGAAACCAATACGTCGTTGCGGCGTACTTGGGAGCAATGCACACTGGGATATGTACACGGACGGCGCATCATAGATTTACATAAAACACGCCCCCCCTTCCACATTTGAATTACGCGCGCTTACGCCCCATTTACACTACGCCGCCGCAACTTACAGAGCAAGTGCTTTGTGAATACTGCACTTGCTCCTGTAAGTTGCGGCGGCGTAGCGTTAATACGATACGCTGCGCCGCCGTAACTATGTGTGCCCCTACCTGAATCTAGCCCAGTGTGTTTTGGGTAGGATAAAAAAAGCAAAATGTGTGCTGTTGTTTCTGGCCGGTACTACGGGTACAAACAACAACTAACGTACACATCGCCAGGAGCAGGAACATTTATTTTGGGTTGTTCTTCGTGGAAGGTTCTGGTAGTAGCAAGAAATAAACAGCTACATTTTTTTTTTTTTTTTTTACTATTTTGGGCCAGCCTTCTTTTGATGATAAAAAAAAAAGAAACCTGGAGATATCCATTATCATTTACCACCAAATGAAAGCTCAATTTATCCTGAAAAAACGCGGTATAATCCACCTGGACGCACAAAGTAGTGGCGGTGATCTGTACGGTTTTACGAACACGTGTCAAAGTTGAAAAATTGTGATTAGGCATTAACATTTGCTTTACCCTTTGGCGCAAAAGGGGTTAAAGACATATCAACTAAAATTATAAAATGAAAAAAAATTGACCTTTAAACTTTTTAGCAATATTATGTTATATAGACAATTATTTTTTAGCCAAATTGATAGGAATTGCAGATGTTTGTAGGGCTGCCTTGATAACTTCTTAATTGTTTTTAATTAAGTTCTTTATTTATGGTCATCATTGTTTCGGATTGTTCTCCTTGTACTGTTGATGAGCTGGGAGAAACATGGACCTGCTGGGATGAATGGACCCATCACACTGTACTGGGTACAGGGCCGCCAGGGTACAGGCAGTACACCTGTAAGGGGCCCGGATGGCAACTCCCCTTTTTACATTTTTTTTTTTTTTTATAAAAAAAAAAATTATTTTATTTTTATATATATTTTTTTTATTTATTTTTTGTTTTTATTAAAGGACCCAGAGGTCCCCAGGCCTCAGATGGCTACCCCCCCTTTTTTTTAAAATTTCTTTTATATTTGTATTTTTTTTTATTTCTTTTTTATTTGTAAGGGGCCCAGAGGTCCCCAGGGCAACCCCCTTTTTTTTTATAATTTTTATATATATATATATATATATATATAGTATATTGTATATTGTTTTTATTTATTTATTTTGTAAGGGGCCCAGAGGTCCCCAGGCCAACCCCCATATTTTATAACTTATTTTTTATATATATATATATTTTTAATTCATTTATTTTTTTGTAAGGGGCCCAGAGGGCCCCAGGGCACCCCCCCTAATTAGCGGCAGCATCCCCCCCCCCGCTTCTCAATTCGTGTCAGCCCCAGTGGAAATTTACACCTTGGGTATTACTACACCCAAAATTGCCCTAAATTTGACAGTGTGTGACTAGGGACTAGGAACGTGAGCTTGGTTTAGACCGCCGTGAGACAGGTTTGTTTTACCCTACTGCTAATGTGTTGTCGCAAAAGTAATCCTGCTCAGGATTCCACCCGGACAGTTCGGGTTTGGAATCTTGCGTGCGGGTTTTAGACTGTCTGAGACCCGGACACATTATTCAGACTGGACTATGGCTTCCCAGCAGGGTTGCTGGCTTCTGTTGCTCTTTTACAGTGCCTATAGCCAACATTAACAAACTTTGCCCCCCCCCCCCCCCCAAACACACACATACAGGAGAGGAGAGAGGGTTCAATCTGCACCTCTTCCCCCCACCCCTTCTCTCTCCTGCCTCTGAGTAAGTACAATAAGGCAAATCAGGGTTCTCAGAGCACCCCTTACATCAGAGTTCCCCTTTACACCAGAGGCCACAGTGTTTCCCCTTACATCAGAGTCCTCTCCGTACATCAGAGTTCACAGTGTCCCCCCTTGACCGATTGACCGCTTGCCGACCGCCACACGATCATATACTTCGACAGAATGGCATGGCTGCGCAAATGGGCATCTTTATACGTCCTCTTTAATTTGCCTGGCGTGTGGTCGCGCACGCGCTGCCCCTGGCGCACTCGCGACCCTGTCGCAAGCTCCGTGCCTGTGCCCGCGGGACCCACGGACTCGATGCCCGCCGGTGTCCTGCGATCGGGTTACAGAGCTGAAGAACGGGGAGATATCAGTGTAAACACAACATCTCCCCCGTTCTTCCAAGTGACATGTCACTGATCGTCTGTTCCCTGTCATTGGGAGCAGCGATCAGTGATGTGTCACGGCAAGCCGCGCCCCCTAAAAGTTAGAATTACTCCCTAGGTCACACTTATCCTTCCCCGCCCCCTACAGGTTAAGCCCTTCCCTGCCAGTGTCATTTTTACAGTATTCAGTGCATTTTTACAGCACTGATCGCTGTATAATTGTGAATGACCCCGAAATGGTGTCAAAAGTGTCCGACGTGTCCGCCATAAAGTCGCAGTCACGATAAAAATCACAGATTGCCGCCATTACTAGAAAAAATTACATAAAACGATCCCCTATTTTGTAGACGCTATAACTTTTGCGCAAACCAATCAATAAACGCTTATTGCATGTTTTTTTTACCAAGAATATGTAGAATACGTATCGGCCTAAACCGAGGAAATTTTTTTTTATATATTTTTGGGGATATTTATTATAGCAAAAAGTATTATTATAATTGTCGCTCTATCTAAATAAAAACCACAGAGGTGATCAAATACCACCAAAAGAAAGTTCTATTTGTGGGAAAAAAGGACATCAATTTTGTTTGGGAGCCACGTTGCACGACCGCGCAATTGTCAATTAAAGCGAGGCAGTGCTGAATCGCATAAAGTGGCCTGGTCTTTGGCCAGCCAAATGGTCTGGGGCTGAAGTGGTTAAATCAGGGTTTCCAGAGCATCCCTTATGTCAGAGTCCCCAGAGTTCTCCCTTACATCAGAGCCTACAGAGTTCCCCCTTACAGTGAAAGGGAACTCTGCAAGTTCAGATGTAAAAGGGGAAACTCTGTGGATCCAGATGTAAAGAAGGACTCTGTGGATCCAGATGTAAAGGGGGACTCTTGTTATTAACTTCATATGATGAGAAATGTTATTTAAATTGCTGTGTGCCTTTAAAGTAGAGGTGCACCGAAATGGAAATTTCAGAACCGAAACGAAACCGAAATTTAAAAAAACGTCAGGCCGAAACCGAAAATTACTTTTCTTTTTTTTTTTATAATTGTATGTTAAAACACCATCCCCACCTCCTGCCCCTCAACCTCCTGCCACAGTGCCACCATCACCTCCTGCCCCACAACCTCCTGCCACAGTGCCACCATCACCTTCTGCCCCACAACCTCCTGCCACAGTGCCACCATCACCTCCTGCCCCACAACCTCCTGCCACAGTGCCACCATCACCTCCTGCCCCACAACCTCCTGCCACAGTGCCACCATCACCTCCTGCCCCACAACCTCCTGCCACAGTGCCACCATCACCTCCTGCCCCACAACCTCCTGCCACAGTGCCACCATCACCTCCTGCCCCACAACCTCCTGCCACAGTGCCACCATCACCTCCTGCCCCACAACCTCCTGCCACAGTGCCACCATCACCTCCTGCCCCACAACCTCCTGCCACAGTGCCACCATCACCTCCTGCCCCACAACCTCCTGCCACAGTGCCACCATCACCTCCTGCCCCACAACCTCCTGCCACAGTGCCACCATCACCTCCTGCCCCTCAACCTCCTGCCACAGTGCCACCATCACCTCCTGCCCCTCAACCTCCTGCCACAGTGCCACCATCACCTCCTGCCCCACAACCTCCTGCCACAGTGCCACCATCACCTCCTGCCCCACAACCTCCTGCCACAGTGCCACCATCACCTCCTGCCCCACAACCTCCTGCCACAGTGCCACCATCACCTCCTGCCCCACAACCTCCTGCCACAGTGCCACCATCACCTCCTGCCCCACAACCTCCTGCCACAGTGCCACCATCACCTCCTGCCACACAACCTCCTGCCACAGTGCCACCATCACCTCCTGCCCCACAACCTCCTGCCACAGTGCCACCATCACCTCCTGCCCCACAACCTCCTGCCACAGTGCCACCATCACCTCCTGCCCCTCAACCTCCTGCCACAGTGCCACCATCACCTCCTGCCCCTCAACCTCCTGCCACAGTGCCACCATCACCTCCTGCCCCACAACCTCCTGCCACAGTGCCACCATCACCTCCTGCCCCACAACCTCCTGCCACAGTGCCACCATCACCTCCTGCCCCACAACCTCCTGCCACAGTGCCAGGGCTGGACTGGGACTGGGACAAAAATTTGGCCCTGGACTTCATCCAGACTGGCCCACTTTGACAGGTCTCTCCCATGGCGGCCGGACAAATCCCGCACCCCCCCGGCCACCAAAGCCCCCTCTCCCCCCTCACTAGCCACTAGCCATTCTACTTTATTAGATTAGAACGGCTGGTACTGGTATTCTTATAGGCAGTACCAGTGGGGAAGCTAGACATTATTTCACCCATAGCTGTTGAGTCAGCTGTCTGTCCCCTCCCCCATGCTCCTCCCCCTGTTTCTCTGTTCCCCCCAGGTGAGCGCTGTGGGAAGGGAGAGGAGGTGAGCGATGCGGGAAGAGAGAGACAGAGGAGCGGAGGGGGGCAGCGGTCCGCTGTCACTGAAGAAGGCCCACTGAGCCATCGGCCCACCGGGAAACTCCCTGTAGTCCCAATGGCCAGTCCATCCCTGCACAGTGCCACCCGGCGCCATTTTTTAATAGCCGATCGAGTCAGGAGGACTCAGGAGGGACACTTTGGTAGTGACACTCGCCATAGGCAGAGGCAGAGGAGGGAGCCGTGACAGCCCAGCGGCCATCATTTTTACGGGCACCCGATGCCCATATCAGCAATTTTTAAGCTGTTTCGGCATGTCGCCAAAACAGCTGCTTTCGGCCGATATGTATCGGTGCCGATATATCGGTGCATCCCTACTCTAAAGTGTTCAGGTTTGACTTGAAGAAAAGGTGGCAACTTTTGTTTTTGTTTTGTTTTTGACAAAAACCTCATAAAATATGTTGGTATTATGTTGTCCCTTAAGAGTTACTGTATTTATCGCGGTATAGCGAGCTCCCGCGTATACCGCGCACCCCTAAAGTTGCCCCGAATCCTGTGGAAAAAAAGTTTTTTGTACTTACAGTTTTGGTGTCTTGCGTGGCGTCCATCGGCGGCCTCGTCGGGTCCGGCGTCCGTCTGCGGCTTCGGGTGTCCTCTTCGTCGGGTCCGGCGTCCTTCTGCGGCGTCCTCGTGTCCTCCCCGCTCGTTTCCCGCGCCGAGTTTGAATACTGCGCCGACATATACAGAGCGCAGTACACTCGTGTATTGTCGGCAACTCTCGCGCTGACGTCCTGTACGTCCAGGACGTGAGCGCGGAAGGAGCCGAGACTGCCCGACTATACCCGAGTGTACTGCGCTCGGTATATGTCGGCGCAGTATTCAAACTCGGCGCGGGAAAGCGGGTATCGGCGTATACCGCGCACCCACGATTTTGCCCTGATTTTCAGGGCAAAAAAGTACGCGGTATACGCCGATAAATACGGTAATTTAACTGAAAAAAAATAAGAAAGAAGTAAACATTCCGAGGTATAAGGTGTCATATGAAAGTGTTTGTATTGTTTCACCCCAGACATGTCAGTTACTTGGCTCTGAGTACGATGAGCTTTACGGGACGAAAATATTAGTCCAAGAAAAAAATTTGCTGCTTCAGCCTGCGCGGCTCCAGAACCTCTTCCTCACTTGTGCTGGACATGAACCGGGAACGAAAAATATTTTTACAAAGTAAAAAAAAAAAAAAAAATCAAAAAAAAAAAAAAGTCTAATGGACAGAGAAGCGCGCGATCGCATCAAACCATAATTAAAAGGTACGAGTTGGATGAAACAAAGAATTCTTGCGGTATGTGAAGTCTGATACATTCGCTTCTGAGAAGGAGATCCACTGAATTCCTTTTCTTCAAGAAGAACAACACAGCGATTTAGAAAAACTTCAGTGACCTTCTGTGTTCATAATTTGGGTGAAAAATAGAGCTCAGGCCCCGTACACACGACCGAGTTTCTCGGCAGAATTCAGCGAGAAACTCGGTCGGAGCTGGATTCTGCCGAGAAACTCGGTCGTGTGTACACTTTTCAGCGAGGAACCCGTCGAGGAACTCGTCGGGCCGAAAAGAGAACATTTATTTTCTCGTTAGTCAATGGGAAAAGTCGGCCCACCGAGTTCCTCGGCGGCTTCCACACTGAACTCGACGAGGAACTCGATGTGTTTGGCACGTCGAGTTCCTCGGTCGTGAGGTATCGCTGAAAATGGTTAGAGGAATGCTTCATGGGGAAAAGCCTGAACTTGACTAATTGGCAGGTAATAAGGGGTCACCAGTGGCGGCCCATCCATAGAGGGATGCACGGGTGCCGCCTTCACTATTAATGAGTTTGGCCCCCTGATCTACATATCAGGGGCACCGGACCATGGATTCCAATATGGCGGGGTGGGTGTTTTTTTTTTTAAGCACCTGATTAGAGTCAGAGGCCCGGATTCAGGGAATTCGGCGCATTATTACGGCGGCGTAGCGTACCGTATTTACGCCACGCCGCCGTAAGTCAGAGAGGCAAGTGCTGTATTCACAAAGCACTTGCCTCCTAAGTTACGGCGGCGTAGCGTAAATGGGGCCGGCGTAAGCGCGCCTAATTCAAATGAGGATGGGGGGCGTGTTTTAGGTAAATGGGTGGTGACTCGACGTGATTGAAGTTTTTTACGAACAGCGCATGCGTCGTCCGTGTACATATCCCAGTGTGCATTGCTCCAAAGTACGCCGCAAGGACGTATTGGTTTCGACGTGAACGTAAATTACGTCCAGCCCCATTCACGGACGACTTACGCAAACGACGTAAAATTTTCACATTTCGTCGCGGGAACAACGGCCATACTTAACATTAGCTACTCCACCTAGGGTGCATGTTTATCTTTACGCGGCGTATCTCTTACGGAAACGGCGTATATTTACTGCGACTGGCAAGCGTACGTTCGTGAATCGGCGTATCTAGTCATTTACATATTCTACGCCGAAATCAATGGAAGCGACACCTAGCAGCCAGCGGAAAAATTACACCCGAAGATACGACGGCGCAGGCCGTCGTATCTTAGCTAGGTTTAAGTGTATCTCAGTTTGAGCATACACTTAAACTTACGACGGGCTTAGATTCCGAGTTACGTCGGCGTATATACTGATACGCCGGCGTAACTCTTTGTGAATCTGGGCCAGAGGTTCTAATAGGCTTCAAAAAAATGGCGAGCTCAGAGTGCAGAGCATTGCGCTCCAAGCCCACCCAGTTGCGAAAACATAGCGAATGAATTATCACTAAAGTTCCTCCCCGCCAATCAGGAGGCAGGTCTGTGATGCCTTTTGCTGAGGAGTCCCCCATCTTAGCAAGATGAGTCCCCCATCTTGTGGCTTGCACCATGATCAAACCAGACACGTGCATAATGCAGCTCTGGAACGGGACTTTTTTTTCCCAATTTTTGGCTGTGGTATATACAGGACTATTGGGTTTTCTTTTACCACTTGCCCACCCAGTTATGAAAACATAGCGAATGAATTCTCGCTATTACTACACTAAAGTTCCTCCCCTGCCAATCAGGAGGGAGGTCTGTGATGCCTTTCTCCTAGGAGTCCCCCATCTTGTGGCTTGGCACGGTGATCAAACCAGACACGTGCATAAGGCAGCTCTGGAACGGGACTTTTTTTTTCCAATTTTTGGCTGTGGTATATACAGGACCATTGGGTAAGTGATAACCAGTTATAACTCTTGTAAAAGAATTGTTACCTTTTAACCACTTGCCCACCCAGGTTGTGAACTACACCAGGGCTGGACTGGGACAGAAATTTGGCCCTGGACTTCATCCAGACTGGCCCACTTTGACAGGTCTCTCCCATGGCGGCCAGACAACTCCCGCACCCCTCCGGCCACCCAAGCCCCCTCTCCCCCTTCACTAGCCACTAGCTGTTCTACTTTATTAGAGTAGAACAGCTGGTACTGGTACTATTATAGGCAGTACCAGTGGGAAAGCTAGACATTATTTCACTAGGGGCAAAGAATCAGTTCGGTGCCCCCCCTTATGGGACAAGATTAGGCAGAAGTGAGAAACTCCCAGGCCATAGCTGTTGAGTCGGCTGTCTGTCCCCTCCCCCATGCTCCTCTGTCATCCCCCCTGCTCCTCTGGTCCTCCCCCCCCTTTCTTTGTTCCCCCCAGGTGAGCGCTGCGTAACGTCGCTCCCGGGCCTCCGACGGTCATGGAGATGACCGGTGACCACCTCGTCATCCGGTGCCGGCCGATTCGTTCTCTGTGCTCCCGATGGCACGGGAGAGCCCCGGAGAAGCACCGGATGGCGGTGGGAAGGGAGAGAGGCCCCCTTCTGTCGCCTATAAGAACGATAAAGCGGCCGAACTGACGCTAAGAATGATCATATGGTGCACAGAATCGCTGCACCCATCATTCAGATATCCCCCCCCCCTAAATACCAGGACGTCAGATGACGGCACGCGGTATTCAGGTGGTTAAACAACCAAATGAAGTATTTCATATTGACAGTAGACATGTGCACAACAAAAATTTTCGTATTTTTTTGTTTCGTCTCGTTCCGTAGATTCGCAATTTCGTAAGACTCAAGTTTTCCTATTCGGACCCGTTCGTATTTTTGTAACAGTTTTATTTTCGTTTATACTGAATGATTCGTAATTCTGTCTAATTTATTTTCGTTGATGCGAAATGCGTAATTTTGTTAGATAATAATTTTCATTTAATGGATTCGTAATTTTGTACTTTCGTAAATACATCGCAACACGCGGCTAATCCATATTAAGATAGACTTTCTCTTAAGCCCCGTACACACGGTCGGACTTTTTGCCAACAAACGTCAAAATGAGCGTTTTCCAAAAAATCCGACCGTGTGTACGCTCTATCAAAACGCAAATTAGCTAGTTACGGCGATCCACGAACGTACGTCGGCCCGGCGCATTTTTTAACGTCGTTTGCGTTCGGCTTTTTCCGGCGTATAGTTAAAGCTGCAGTTCTGAGGCGTACTCAATGTTAAGTATGGCCGTCGTTCCCGCGTACAATTTTGAATTTTTTACGTTGTTTGCGTAAGTCGTTCGCGAATAGGAATTTGCGTAGAATGACGTCACCGTCGTAAGCATTGGCTTGTTCCGGGTTAATTTCGAGCATGCGCACTGGGATACCCCCACGGGCGGCGCATGCGCAGTTTAAAAAATACGTTGTTTACGTCGGGACACGACGTATTTACATAAAACACGCCCCCATCACTTCCATTTGAATTCCGCGCCCTTATGCCGCAACAGATACACTACGCCGCCGTAACTTACGGCGCGAATTCGTTGAGGATTCAAACCAAAAAAAAGTAAGTTACAGCGGCGTAGTGTATCTTAGATACGCTACGACCGGCGCAATAATGCGCCGTTGTATGTGGATCTACCCCAAAGGATTTAAAATACGGAATGCAAATCGTTCGTTATAGATGTCATTTTCTTTTTTTTTGCTTTTTTCGGTGTTTCGTATTTTAGTAAGATTGTCCAATCATACGTTCGTATTTTCGCTTGTTCGTTATTTTGCTTATTCTTTATTCCGTAATTTTCGTATTTTGGATCCTTTCAGCCTTTCGGATGTTCGAATTGATCCGAATGTACGAAAACTAACAAATTCGTACGAAAATCCATTCGTTACGAACGGGAACGCACGTGTCTAATTGACAGTATAAAAATATTTTTTTGTATTTTTTTGTGGATGGGGGTCAGATATAATGGAAAAATAAGCATAAAAAAATCACTTTAAATAAAAAGGACCCAAAAGTTTCTCTTTAAAACTCCGTAAAGAAGTATTTCATATTTATGATATTAAAATACATTTTGTATTTATTTTTTTATTTTTTTTAGGGGGGGGCGCAAACATAATGGACAAATAAACATAGAAAGAGTCACTTTAAGTTATGTTTGAATAAATTACAGAATTTTCTGTGTTCCCTGCATGGATATCAAGGTCATTAATTCTACTTTTAATTTACTGTAATGGTCACCGGATTTTCGGAACACATTGGCGGCCCCTCGGTATTGTTGTCCCCTTTGTGTCCGGTGATATAAAGCCTGTGCTTGTCATTAACAGAGAACTCATTCCCTGTACAGCGTGTTGATGTTATTATTCCCTCCGACAGGCTAATTGTAGTTGTTTTTGAGTTGTAAGTTCTTGACACATTGTTATAATCTTTTTTTTTCTTCAAAGTTCTCCATCTTTGTCACGTCAAGGAAAACAGCAGCGATGGCAGATTTCATCGAATTCTAATGTTCCTCCGCATCGGTGAAGTTACCCCTAATCAGCCCCGGCCCCAATTTATCCCAGCATTCCCTGTCCATTCGCTTCAATAGGGCTGAGAAATATGCTATTTAATTCCTTTGTTCTGCCTCTGGTATGCCTGCACTGTCATTTTCTACGTCACTCCCCACCTTTATCCCTAACCGGCTTTTTTCTCCTCAAAAACCTGATTGTTCCTCGAGCACAAAGAAGGTAAAATGAAACTTCCCCTTCTCACATTGTTCCGCCACAGACAAAAAAATCATACGCTCTCATCAACCTGTGGCAGCTTCTACAATAGAAAATATTCATTTCAGAGGAGAGAAAAAAATCACGTTTTCAAATCGCGCTTTTCTCCCTGTGTAGTGTGTACTTATTTATTCCCAAGTCTTCACTAAGAGCTTTCTTATTAATTGTATATTATAATAGTCACAAAGTTATCCAATAACATCCGTCCACATAGAAGTTTTATACTTCTTTCTTTCTTTCTTTCTTTCTTTCTTTCTTTCTTTTTTTCTTATCTTCGTTCTTTCTTTTCTCTTCTTTTCTTTTCTCTCTTCTCCCCCTTTCTTCCTTCTTTCCTTCATTCGTTACCCTTTTTCTTTCATACCTCTTTTTCCTTCTTGCTTTTCCTTTCTTTTCCTCCTTTCTTCCTTCTTTCCTTCCTTTATCCCCCTTTTCCTTTCTTTCTTTCTTTCCTTCTTTCCTTCTTTCTTTCTTTCTGTCTGTCCTTCTTTCTTTCCTCCTTTCTTTCTTATTTTCGTTCTTTTTTTTCTCTCTTCTCCTCCTTTCTTCCTTCTTTCCTTCCTTCGTTACCCTTTTTCTTTCATATTTCTTTTTCCTTCTTGCTTTTCCTTTCTTTTATTTTCTTTCTTCTCCTCCTTTCTTCCTTCTTTCCTTTGTTCCTCTTTTCTTTCTTTCTTTCTTTCTTTCTTTCTTTCTTTCTTTCTTTCTTTCTTTCTTTCTTTCTTTCTTTCTTTCTTTCTCCTTTTCCTTCTTTCTTTCTTTCTTTCTTTCTTTCCTTCTTTCTTATTTTCGTTCTTTCTTTTCTCTTCTTTTCCTTTCTCTCTTCTCCTCCTTTCTTCCTTCTTTCCTTCCTTCGTTACCCTTTTTCTTTCATATCTCTTTTTCCTTCTTGCTTTTCCTTTCTTTTATTTTCTTTCTTCTCCTCCTTTCTTCCTTCTTTCCTTCCTTCGTTCCCCCTTTCTTTTCCTTTCTTTCTTTCTTTTTTCTTTCTTTCTGTCTTTTTTTCTTTTTCATTCTTTTCTTTTTTCCCCTTCTTTCTTCCTTCGTTCCCTTTTATCTTTCCTTCTTTCTTTCCCTTTCTCCTTTCTTTCTTTCCTTCCCTCCCTCCTTTTTTCCTTCCTTTCTATAGAAAATATTATTTTGAGGGGAACAAAAATACGTTTTCAAATGTGCTATTTTGCCTCTTATTTATTCATAAGTTTTCACTGAGCGTTTTCCTTATAATTTCAGAATATGAAACTTTTTACAACAGTAACACGTTTTCCAATATCATCCATCCACATAGAAGTTTTATATCCCCTTTCTTCCATTCCCTTTCTTCCTCTCCCCTTCCCTCCCCTCCCTTCTCTCCCATTCCCTGCCTTCTCTCCCCTTCCCTCCCTTCTCCTTCGCTTCCCTCCCCTCTCTTCCCTTTCCTTTTCCCTTCCCTTTTCTTTCTGTTCTCTCCTTTTCTTTTCCTTTTTTCTTCTTCCTCACCACTTCCCTTCCCTTCTTTTCCCTTCCCTCCCATTGCTTTACCCTTCACTTCCCTTCCCTCCCCTCCTATTCCATCCCTTCTCTCCCTTCCCTTCCCTCCTCTCCCTTGCCCTTCCTCCCCTTCCCTTCCCTCCCATTGGCTTCCCCTCCACTTCCCTTCCCTCCCACCCCCTTCCCCTTCCCTTCCCCTCCACTTCCCTTCCCTTCTGTTCCCTTTCCTTCCTTCCCTCCCCACCCTTCCCCCTCCCCTTCCCCTTACCTCCCTTTACCTCCACTTCCCTTCTGTTCCCTTTCCTTCCCACCCCACCACACCCTTCCCCTCCCCTTTCCTTCTCTTCTCTTTTCTATTGTTTTTATGCTGACTAGCTGGGAAGTATGTTAGGGGAGTTTTATTATTGTTCTGCATATTACCCTACTGTGCACCTTTCTCCTTGTCGCCTTTCACATGGTTGGATTTGGTACATACACACATTCATAACAAAGAACTGCCATGGGACTTTTCAGATACTATCCAACAAAGATATCATAGAACCCAATGTTTTAGTAACAATTCATTACAATTTCATATTGAAAACACTGTGCCAGCCTTGCCATTTAAATATGGAATTATAATGAATTATTAATCAAACATTTAGATGTTATGACATCTGTGTGGGAGAGTCTTGATAGTATCTGGAAAGTCCCATGGTAGTTTTTTGTGTGATTTTTTTTTTGTGCAAGGGATGTAGGGATTCCCCAAAGGGATATTGGGCCAAATCCACAGCCCCGCAGCGCAACGTAACTTAAGTGATTTAAGTTACACTGCCGCAAATTTCCTAAGTTAGGTATCGATCCACAACACACTTACCTGGAAATTTGCGGCGGTGTAACTCAAATCCGTCCGGCGCAAGGCGTGCCGAATCTAATGGGGCGAGTCCCATTTAAATTAGGCGCGCTCCCGCGCCGGAGGTACTGCGCATGCTCCGTCGGGTAACTTACCCGACGTGCATTGCGCTAACTGGCGTCACTCCGACGTCATTTGCTTAGGACGGTAACGTAAATGGTGTCCAGCGCCATTCACGGACGTCTTACGCAAACGACGTAGAGTTTGAATTTTCGACGCGGGAACGACGGCCATACTTAATAGGGCTTAGTCAAATAGGACTCAGCCCTATTTTTACACGGAGTAACTCGACGTAAACGACGTAGCATTAGAGCGACGGACCCGTCGGAGCGTTCGTGGATCGCCAAAAGTGTTCATTTGCATATTCTACGCCGGCCGCAATGGCCTCGCCACCTAGCGGCCGGCCTAGAATTGTATCCTTAAGATCCGACAGTGTAATTCAATTACACATGTCGGATCTTCTGCCTAACTATGAGAAACTGATTCTGTGGATCAGTTCCAAAGATAGAAACAGGGATACGACGGTGTATCAGTAGATACGCCGTCATATCTCTTTTGAGGATATGGCCCATTGAGTATTATGTTGGCACATACACATACTGAGCGAAGGTGGTCTTTAGTTGCCTTTAGAAATGGTGGCCTGTACAAGGCAGTCTGTTTTGAGAAGGGGTTTGAGAGGGTGCTCAGTGCTGAGGGTGATTTAGGGCTGTGGGGGGTAAACCTGTACTGGGGGGTATATAGGCTTGAGTGGGATTTCTACTGAGAAGAGGGAGCAGTTTTTGGTTGTATTCTGTACACTGGTTTGTGTGTTACATACTCCTGACCCCTGCACTGTGTGCGATACACACTTCTGACCCCTGTGCAATAGACACTATGTTGTACATTTGTTAGTATTCTCTGCAAGAGCTGTTAGGTTATTGCACTATACGTAAATAGACTGTACTAAAAGTTGTAGCTAGGTAAAGAAATACCGGTACATACATTATAATAAAACTGCTGCTGGAATAGAGAAAGAAAGAAAGAAAGAAAGAAAGAAAGAAAGAAAGAAAGAAAGAAAGAAAGAAAGAAAGAAAGAAGAATGTTAACCTTCTCTGGTTAAAAGCAGAAAAATTAAGTGCATACATTCTTAAATACATACTGTATGGAAGTCACGCTGCCGCATCAAGACTAGGGTTGCCACCTCATCCCTTTAAACCCGAACACATATTAACTACTTAGGTTCTGAGGCTAATTCAATGCAGACATGGCACCAAGTGAGTTTAATTACCACCTTAACCACTTAAGCCCCGGACCTTTAGGCAGCTAAATGCCCAGGCCGGGTTTTGCGATTCGGCACTGCGTCGCTTTAACAGACAATTGCGCGGTCGTGCGACGTGGCTCCCAAACAAAATTGGCGTCCTTTTTTCCCCACAAATAGAGCTTTCTTTTGGTGGTATTTGATCACCTCTGCGGTTTTTATTTTTTGCGCTATAAACAAAAATAAAGCGACAATTTTGAAAAAAATTCAATATTTTTTACTTTTTGTTATAATAAATATCCCCCAAAAACATTTTTTTCCCTCAGTTTAGGCCGATACGTATTCTTCGACCTATTTTTAGTAAATCGCAATAAGCGTTTATCGATTGGTTTGCGCAAAATATATAGCGTTTACAAAATAGGGGATAGTTTTATTGCATTTTTATAAAAAAATATTTTTTTACTACTAATGGCGGCGATCAGCGATTTTTTTCATGACTGCGACATTATGGCGGACACTTCGGACAATTTTGACACATTTTTGGGACCATTGTCATTTTCACAGCAAAAAATGCATTTAAATTGCATTGTTTATTGTGAAAATGACAGTTGCAGTTTGGGAGTTAACCACAAGGGGGCGCTGTAGGAGTTAGGGTTCACCTAGTGTGTGTTTACAACTGTAGGGGGGGTGTGGCTGTAGGACTGACGTCATCGATCGAGTCTCCCTTATATAAGGGATCACTCGATCGATACGCCGCCACAGTGAAGCACGGGGAAGCCGTGTTTACATACGGCTCTCCCCGTTCTTCAGCTCCGGGGAGCGATCGCGACAGAGCGGCTATAAACAAATAGCCGCGCCGTCGTCCCGGATAGCTCCCCGAGGGAACCCGACCGCCGCATGTAGCGGGGGGGGGGGTCCCGATCGGACCCCCCACCCGCTAGAAGGCAAGGACGTACATGTACGCCCATTTGCCTGTACGTGCCATTCTGTGGACGTACATATACATGCGGCGGTCGGGAAGTGGTTAATCACCTGTGTAATTAATATGTGTTCGGTTTTGAAGGGATGAGGTGGCAACCCTAATCAAGACCCTGTGTGGTCCTTAACTCTAAATTATCTGAGTTTCCAACTATGGGATATATATAGCAATTCACAAGCAGAGAGTAGGCTTACCTGGAGGCATCCCCATCCTTCCTAAAGAGGAACCTCACTCCCCCTACCTCATTCCACTATTAATGCTGAGTAATCCACAAAAACTACATACTCATGTGCGCAGTGATCCCTTGGGTCTGTGGTGTCATCAGGGGGCCAGCTGTGTCTTCAAAGATCTTGCGGCCAATCTTCTGATGACAGGCATGGGCCGTGGTGCATCATAAGGGAGCAAACTGCAAATACCAGGGCAAGAAAGCTGGTCCCTCTCTGATGATGAGAAGAGTGCATGCATAGTAGAATAATCCTCGGCCTCCTGGGATGCATGATGTGGGTATCCCGAAAAACGTCATTCTTGCCCGGACAACAGTTAAGGAAGTTGGGCATTGAATTCCCTCCACAAAATGTTCTAACAAAATTTAAATTTTTTTAAAAATATGTGTTATTTTGTGTGACGAGGGGAGTAGTGGGTTGAGTTGTTTAAAGGTAGCTTTGAAAGGTGAAGGTACAGAAACACACCAGAAGGGTTACACTGATCAGCCATAATATTATGACCAGGGCTTTTTTTCAGCAGGAACGCGGGGGAACGCAGTTCCGGCACCTCCAGCTCTGAATGTATGTAATGGCAAAGGGGTGCTGGGGTGTACTGGAGGGTCTATTAATGCTGGCTGCTGGGGGATCTATTGTTTCTGGAGGGGATCTATTGTTACAGGGGCAGGGTTTATTGTTGCTGGGGAGGTCAGTTGTTGCTGGTAGGGGATCTATTGTTGCCGGGGGGCTCTTATGCTACTGGGAGACGATCGTTGCTGGGAGACATCAACTGTTGAGGGAGGGGTCTATTGTTGCTAGCTGTTCAGAGTCTATTGTTGCTGGGGGAGCTCCATTGTTGCTGGCTACAAGGGATCTATTTTACTTCCTATCATATACAAATTACTTACTGTATCCAATACTGAGAGGTGAGTAGGGGGTGGAACCAAGGAATGGTGCTCGGAGGTGGGTAGGGGGTAGAACCAAGAAATGGTGCTCAGAGGTGGGTAGGGAGTGGAGCCAAAGAATGGTGCTCGGAGGTGGGTAGGGGGTAGAACCAAGCAATGGTGCTCAGAGGGGGGTAGGGAGTAGAACCAAAGAATGGTGTTTGGAGGTGGGTAAGGGGTAGAACCAAGCAATGGTGCTCAGAGGTGGGTAGGGGGTAGAACCAAGCAATGGTGCTCATAGGTGGGTAGGGAGTGGAACCAAGGAATGGTGCTCGGAGGTGGGTAAGGGGTAGAACCAAGCAATGGTGCTCAGAGGTGGGTAGGGGGTGGAACCAAGGAATGGTGCTCAGAGGTGGGTAGGGGGTGGACACAACAGGTGACTCGGAAGTAGGGAGTTCCTGCACCTATTCTCTGAGAAAAAAAGCTCTAATTATGACCACCCACCTAATATTGAGTAGGCCCACACTTTTGCCGCCCAAACAGCCATGATCCATCAAGGCATGCATACTATTAGACTCTAAGGTTAACCAGATTCCCAGCAGTAGAAAACCAGTGCGGACCTTTGCTCATATTTCCAAATGAAAGGAGAAATGTTAAATATACTGTTCCATTTCGGCATGCGCACGTACATGCACAATTGTGCATGCGCATACGTGCGTGTGCGCACACCAACTAGCCCGTGCTTGACTATTTCACGCCCTAGGCAAGACTAAAAAAAAACGCCCCCTGCCAGGCCTGGCCCATCGGTGGGGGGGAGGGGGGTGACACAGTGATTGTCTTTTCTAGGGCATGGGTAACTACAACAAGGTCAGAACGGACTCATGGGGCAACAGAATTTCTCCTACGTCCGGAGACCTCAGATATGGTGCCCGCCTCCTCTGCCTCCCCAGTGTTCCCTCCCCTCTGACCTCCTCCCCTCCCCAGCTGTGCCCACCTTTTCTGCCTCCCCAGCTGTGCCCATCTCCACAGCTGTGCCTGCCTCCTCCACCTACCCAATTGTTGCGCTCTTCACGGGCTGAGCTGCTGCTGCTGCCCTCCTCCGCAGCAGCCGTGATGGATGTCCTCCACAGCTGCTGCTTTTTCTGGAGCGTCAGTCAGCCCTGTATAGTGTGTTATTCTTCAGCTGCTCGTGTTCCCTGGCCAGGCTAGTGGGGATGTCAGCGCCCCGTGGCTGCGTCCCCTAGGCAGCAGTGTGGCCTAGGCTGCTGCATAGTTTTTCTAGATGGAGAGCGGGCCCTGTCTGTTATGATGAGCAGTTGCTGAATGGTCTTAAGCCTGTTGCCGTGTTCTTGAGACCTGATCCTCTGTACCTGCTTACCTGTGTATGACCTGACTTGCCTCTGGACTTCCCTTTTGCTCCCGCCTCAACTCTGTTCACCTGATTACTCTGACCCTGGCCTGTTTACTGAACTTGTCTTTGCCTGCTGGTTCTGTACTGCTTTGCCTGGCTGATACTGACCTTGGCCTGCCTCCTGGACTTGCTCTGGCTCCTGAATTGATCCCTCGCTGCCCGGTTGTTGCTGAAATGCTGCCTGTCTTGGTCCTGCTTCTGTCTTCTGCTCTGGTGCCAAGCTACTTCTGCACCCTGCTCTGAGGAATGTGACTACCAGCTTACCCACTTGGAGAGTAGACATCACCAGCCAGGCACTCCAGCACTCGTGCCACTCCTTGCCTTCCCATTCAATGTCTCCATCTCCAGGAGTGTTGGGCGGGAGGTGCAAGGGGGACCTCCACAACATTACAGTCCTCACCAGGTATGTCATATAGAGAAAACTGCCTCACACTGCCTCTGCTGGCCTTCCTTCTTCTCATCCTGGTGCCATCTCTTCTCCAAGTTAAGTGATGCACACGCACCCAGCCATCCACATGTCAATGAGATTCATCAGACCAGGCCACCATTTTCCATTGCTCTGTGGTCCAGTTCTGATGCTCACGCGCCCAATGTAGGCACTTTTGGCTGTGGGCATGTGTCAACATGGGCACCTTGATCAGTCCGTGGCTACGCAGCCCCATGCACAACAAACCGCAAGGCACTGTGTGTTCTGACACCTTTCTATCAGAACCAGCATTAACTTTTTCAGAAATGTGAGTTATAATAGCTCTTCTATTGGATCAGAATACAAGGCCAGCCTTTACTCCTTATGTGCATCAGTGAGACTTGGCCGGCCATCACCCTGTCACCGGTTCTCCTTACTTGGACCACTTTTGGTCTGTCCTGAACAGTGGCGTAGCGTGGAGGGGGCAGGGGGACGGTTGCCCCAGGCGCAAAAATTAAGAGGGGTGCAGCGGCAGGAGGCAGGTTGCCTGCAGCTCTTCTCCTGCACTGTGCAGTCTAGGAGGCTTAAGCTCTTCTGATTCGCTATGAGGAAGAAGTTGTGGTGCAGTCCTGGCTTAGGCTCCAGTGGTGACAATGATACAGCAGTGAACACTAAAGACCATCCATGATGATCCCAGGGATTGTGACTGTGTGGAGACTGGGGGGAAGGAAGAGGGCAGGCGACTCACGAGGCATCCTCTCCATTACACGCCACTCCCCACACACAAAGTCCTTTTTGCTGGATTTTTCTTCTAATCCCCTTGTGGATGCTGCTATTTGTAGGAATCAGGCAGGTCAATATAGGAATCAAGTAGGTTAGTTTAGTGGTCAGGTTGGTCGGTGTAGGAATCGTGTTGGTCAGTACTACTGTACTTGCGGAAGGGACTTTGAGAGTGCTAAAAATTCACGGGTTAGGGGGAGCAAATCTCTTGCCCTGCACCGGGCGCTGACAACCCACGCTACGCCACTGCTCCTGAACACTGCAGACTGGGAACATCCCACAAGAGCTGCAGTTTTGGAGTTGCTCTGACCATTACAATCTGGCCCTTGTCAAAGTCGCTCAAATCCTTACGCGTTCCCAATTTTTCTGCTTTCAACACATCAACTTAACCACTTAAGCCCCGGACCTTTAGGCAGCTAAATGCCCAGGCCAGGTTTTGCGATTCGGCACTGCGTCGCTTTAACAGACAATTGCGCGGTCGTGCGACGTGGCTCCCAAACAACATTGGCGTCCTTTTATCCCCACAAATAGAGCTTTCTTTTGGTGGTATTTGATCACCTCTGCGGTTTTTATTTTTTGCGCTATAAACAAAAATAGAGCGACAATTTTGAAAAAAAATCAATATTTTTTACTTTTTGCTATAATAAATATCCCCCCAAAAATATATAAAAAAATTTTTTTCCCTCAGTTTAGGCCGATACGTATTCTTCTACCTATTTTTGGTAAAAAAAAATCGCAATAGGCGTTTATCGATTGGTTTGCGCAAAATGTATAGCGTTTACAAAATAGGGGATAGTTTTATTGCATTTTTATTCATTTTTTTTCTTTTACTACTAATGGCGGCGATCAGCGATTTTTTTCGTGACTGCGACATTATGGCGGACACTTCGGACAATTTTGACACATTTTTGGGACCATTGTCATTTTCACAGCAAAAAATGCATTTAAATTGCATTGTTTATTGTGAAAATGACAGTTGCAGTTTGGGAGTTAACCACAGGGGGCGCAGTAGGAGTTAGGGTTCACTTTGTGTGTTTACAACTGTAGGGGGGTGTGGCTGTAGGAATGACGTCATCGATCGAGTCTCCCTATAAAAGGGATCACTCGATCGATACGCCGCCACAGTGAAGCACGGGGAAGCCGTGTTTACATACAGCTCTCGTTCTTCAGCTCCGGCGAGCGATCGCGACGGAGCGGCTATAAACAAATAGCCGCGCCGTCGTCCCGGATCGTTCCCCGCGGGAACCCGACCGCCGCATGTAGCGTGGGGGGGGTCCCAATCGGACCCCCCACCCGCTAGAAGGCAGGGACGTACAGGTACGCCAATGTGCCTGTACGCGCCATTCTGCCGACGTATATCTACATGCGGCGGTCGGGAAGTGGTTAAGGGACAACATGTTCACTTTCTGCCTAAAATATTCCACCCACTTTCAGGCAGTGTCCCGGCACATTACCATGCAGCCCAGGTCAAAGATGCCAAATTGTGTCCCCCTGCTTCATTAAAGCGGTCCTCCACCCTAAAGTGGAGTCCCGCTGATCGGAACCCTCCCCCCCTCCGGTGTCACTTTTGACACCTTTCAGGGGGGAGGGGGGTGCAGACACCTGTCTAAAGACAGGTATTTGCACCCACTTCCGGCCACACGATACGGGCGAAAGACGGGCATTCCGTCACATCCCGTCTGTCGCCCGTTGTGTGCTGGGAACACTCGGCTCCCAGCACACAGCGTGTGAGCCAATCGGCGGGCGCAGCGCGACTCGCGCATGCGCCGTAGGGAACCGGGCAGTGAAGCCGCAGCGCTTCACTTCCTGGTTCCCTCAGCGTGGATGGCGGGGGGAGCAGCAGAGTGACGAGCGATCGCTCGTGCTCTGCTGCGATCGGCGCTGGACTCCAGGACAGGTAAGTGTCCTAATATTAAAAGTCAGCAGCTGCAGTATTTGTAGCTGCTGACTTTTAATATTTTGTTCCCGTGGCACATCCGCTTTAAGTGCAAGCTTCTGATGAGGAGGGGGAGAGAGAGCACAGCCTGCACCTACTCCCAGGTCTCTCCTCCTCTCCTTATCGCTTCCAGCGCTGGGCTGACAGAAGTAGTGATGCCACTGGCACTACTCAGCCTTATAGTAGAAGAAAGCCATCCCTTCTGCCTACCCCTTGTCCCTGCCCTGGCCTCAGCTGCCATTGTAACGAGATAATCAATGTTTTTCACTTTACCTGTCACTGGTCATAATATTATGGCTGATTGGTGTGTATGTGTGCGTATGTAGATTGATAAATAGATAGATTGATAGAGATAGATAGATAGAGATAGATAGAGAGCTGACGTGTACTGGCCATCAGGACTATGGGGAGTTTCCCGGTGGGTCGATGGCTCAGTGGGCCGGTTTCAGTGACAGCCAATGGAGTCACTAGGGGGTGGCTTTTGGTGCTATAGCCCCGAATCTGGGGCCCATAGCCCAGAGTCCCAGGGGTACCCAACCACAGGGTCGCGGCCCAATACCAGGCCGTGGCCTCTCTGCAGCTGTGCGACGGGCAGCATGGGAGAGCCGGAAAGAGGGCAGGCAGCACGGGAGAGCTGGGCGGGTGTGAGAGAAGAGAGATTACATCATCTCTCACCGCCCGCCCTATTTCACCACTGTTCCGCCCTCACTGTGCAGCTGCGGGCAGCAGATAGATTACAACATCTCTCACTACTCGCCCTCTCTCTTGTGACACTGATGTAAGGTGCGACTCTCTGGGGACTTCTTAGGTAAGTGGGGGGGCTCTCTAGGGATTCTGATGTAAGGGGTAGGCATTTTTTGGCGCAATTGCGTATAGTTTATATACTGTTTTTGTGCGTGTTTTCAAAATTAAAGTGGGCCGGTCTGGAAGAAGTCCCAGTCCAGCCCTGATAGATAGATAGATAGATAGATAGATAGATAGATAGATAGATAGATAGATAGATAGATAGATAGATAGATGGGGGCAGATCCACAAAGCGAGTACGCCGGTATATCTACTGATACTCCGGCGTACTTTCAAATTACCCGCGTCGTATCTCTGTTTTGAATCCTCAAACCAAGATACGACGGCATCTGGGTTAGATCCGACAGGCGTACGGCTTTGTGCGCCTTCGGATCTAAGATGCAATTCTTCGGCGTCCGCTGGGTGGCGTTCACGTTGTTTTCCGCGTCGAGTATGCAAATTAGCTATTTCCGACGATCCACGAACGTACGAGCGGCGGTCGCATTCTTTTACGTCGTCTCTAGTCGGCTTTTTTCGGCGTATAGTTACAGCTGCTATTTGGTGGCGTACGCAATGTTAAGTATGGCCGTCGTTCCCGCGCATAATTTGAATTTTTTTTTTTGTTTGCGTAAGTCGTCCGTGAATCGGGATGGACGTAATTTACGTCCACGTCAAAACAATGACGTCCTTGCGACGTCATTTAGCACAATGCACGGCGGGAAATTTAGGAACGGAGCATGCACAGTTCGTTCGGCGCTGGAACGCGCTTCATTTAAATGAAACTCGCCGATTTGAATTACGCGCCGTTTCGCCGCGAGAGATAGACTACGCCGCCGTAACTTACAGCGCAAAATCTTTATGGATTCGAACCAAACTGCAGTAAGGTACGGCGGTGTAGCGTATCTCAGATACGGTGCGCCGGGGCAGATCTTTGTGGATCTGCCCCATAGAGATTTACAGATAGATAGATAAAGACTTACGACGACGTATCAGTAGATACGCCATCGTAAGTCTGAATCCGCGCCGTTGTATCTTTAAGCGGTATGCTCAAATTGAGATACGCTTATCTGTTGCTAAGATAGGACCGGCGTAAGTCTTACGCTGGTTGCTAGGGGCGTGTACGTCGATTTACGCCAAAAATATGCAAATGATCAAGATACGCCTATTCACGAACGTACGCACGGCCGTCGCATGTAAGATACGCCGTTTACGTAAGGCGTTTTCAGGCGTAAAGATAAACCACCAAAAAGATGGCGCAGCCAATGTTAAGTATGGACGTCGGACAGCCGTCGAATTTCACGTCGTTTACGTCGTTTGCGTAAGCTGATTCAGAATGGGGCTGTGCGTAGGTTACGTTCACGTCTAAAGCAAGAAGTATTTGCGACATGATACTGAGCATGCGCGCGCATTTGCCGTACGATCGGTGCTTCATTTACATGTATGGTAATGAATCGGGAATTCATTACCATACAACACACCCCCTACCTGCCGATTTTGAATTAGGCGGGGTTACGCCGGGCCATTTGCGCTACGCCGACGTAACTTAGGAGGCAAGTGCTTTGTGAATACATTACTTGTCTCACTATGTTACGTCGGCATAGTGCAAATGGGATGCGCTACGCCGGCATAAAGATAGGCGGCTGTACCTGAATCTAGCTATATACTGTATATGATGTTTATACTGATTGGCCCGGATTCACATACATCGGCGCATATTTATGCCGGCGTAGCGTATAGCACATAGAGGCAAGCACAGTATTCAGGAAGCACTCGCTCCCACTCGCTCTTAAATCTACGTTGGGTTTCCTCGGCGTAAGCCGGCGTAGGTGGAAGTGGGCGTGAGCCATGCTAATGAGGCGTGACCCCATGCAAATGATGGGCCAAGTGCCATAGAAGTTCTTAAAATGAACGGCGCATGCTCAGAATCCTGTCGGATCAACTGCCTAAGATACGTCGAATCACTGCCTACGACGTGAACGTAACCTTCGCCTAGCCATATTCATGTACTACGTAAACAACGTAAAATACGACGGTTGTGTTCGCTGGTCCATACCTTTGCATGGGTTGCGCCTCCTATATGGGGAATAACTTTACACCGGACGTACGACTTACACAAACCGCGTATATTATGTGCTGGGCGCAAGTACGTTCGTGAATCGGCGTATCTCCCTCATTTGCATATGTGAATAGAAAAGCAATAGGAGCGCCACCTACGTCCAGCGTAAAAATGCGCCGACGATACGCCGGCGTAGGAAAGTTACGTCGGTCGGATGAAGCCTATTTTCAGGCGTATCTTGGTTTCAGAGTCCGGCGCACAGATACGACGGCGCATATTTACACTTACGCGGCGTATCTCGAGATACGTCGGCGTAAGTGCTTTGTGAATCCGGGCCATAGTATATAATTATAATTGTAATTTTATAATGTGTGTTAATTAATATATTTATAATATTTATTTTAATTATATAAATGTAATTAGATATTAGATAAATTAGATAATTGGTCATAACGTTATGGTTGATCAGTGTGTGTGTATATTACACTGTGGGCCAGATTCACAGAAGAAGTACGCCGGCGTATCTACTGATACTCCGGCGTATTTTCAAATTTGCCGCGTCGTATCTTTAGTTTGAATCCTCAAACCAAGATACGACGGCTTCTGGCTTCGATCCGACAGGCGTACGGCTTCGTACGCCTTCAGATCGTAGGTGTAATACTTCGGCGCCCGCTGTGTGGAGTTCGCGTCGTTTTCCGCGTCGGGTATGCTAATTAGCTTTTTACGGCGATTCACGAAGGTACGTGCGGCCGTCGCATTCTCTTACGTCGTCGCTACTCAGCTTTTCCCGGCGTATAGTTAAAGCTGCTATTTCTTGGCCTATCTTTAGACTTGCCATGTTAAAGTATGGCCGTCGTTCCCGCGTCGACTTTTATTTTTTTTGCGTAAGTCGTCCGTGAATAGGAAAGGACGTAACTCACGTCGACGTTAAAAAAATTACGTCGGTGCGACGTCATTTCGCGCAAAGCACGGCGGGAAATTTCAAAACGGAGCATGCGCAGTACGTTCGGCGCGGGAACGCGCCTAATTTAAATGATCCACGCCCCATTTGAATTAGGCGGGCTTGTGCCGGAGGGATTTACGCTACGCCGCCGCAACTTTACAGGCAAGTGCTTTGTGAATCAAGCACTTGCCCATAAAACTTACGGCGGTGTAACGTAAATGCGATACGTTACGCCGCCGCTATTCTACCTGAATCTGGCCCTATAATTGTATTTTTGTGTGTGTTTATTATTATAATTATACTATTTATTTTAATTATTTGATATCACTTTATATCACATAATAAAATGTAGAATGATTATAATTAATTATAATTAAAACAATATAATATTATATTAATATTGTGTGTATGCATTGGTAGACATAATGTGGTTTTCCTAATTAATTATTATTATTATTATTATTTTATTATTTTTTGTCAATTGAGCTTGATCTGCCATAAAACCTCAGCAAAGTAACTCTCATCAAATTGCAATAAAAAAAAAAAAAAAAAAAGAATTGCATGAAAAAAAAATGCATTAGTGCCTCTAGAGGGAGCCCAAAAGCTGCGGCTGGAGCAGCACGGTTGTATTTGTGCATGTAGATGGAATATCGGACACGATTGTCTCCGACGCGCTGTGCTACTCAGAGTAGTTGAAATGCATCGAGTCGTGCCGTTACGGGATTGACGTTTCAGTTAAATGAATAACCACCAGCAGGCTCCTAGGGGGAGATTTTATATATATATATATAATTTGCTGGACTTCAAAAAATATTTATCAGCCCCAAAAAAATGATTTTTTTTTTTTTTTTCCAATTAAAGGGCGAGTTCACCCAGTTCTGTAAACTTAGGGCTAGATTCGGGTACAGTTACGCCGGCGTATCAGTAGATACGCCGTCGTAACTCTGAATCTACGCCGTCGTACATTTAAGCGTATTCTGGAAACCAGGGGCCAGATTCACGTAGGTGAGCGGCGGCGTAACGTATCCTAGATACGTTACACCGCCGCAAGTTTTCATCGCAAGCGCCTGATTCACAAAGCACTTGCGATGAAAACTACGCTGGCGGCCTCCGGCGCAAGGCGGGCCGATTTAAATGGGCGTGTGCCATTTAAATTAGGCGCGCTCCCGCGCCGGACCTACTGCGCATGCTCAGTTTCGCAATTCCCGTCGTGCTTTGCGCGCCGCGACGTCATTTTTTCGAACGGCGACGCGCGTAGCGTACTTCCGTATTCCCGGACGTGTTACGCAAACGACGTTAAATTTTAAATTTCGACGCGGGAACGACGGCCATACTTTAGACAGCAATACGATTGCTGACTAAAGTTAGGGCACCCAAAACGACGACTAACTTTGCGACGGGAAACTAGACTAGCGGCGACGTAGCGAACACGAAAATCTGTCGTGGATCGCCGTAACTCCTAATTTGCATACCCGACGCTGGTTTACGACGCAAACTCCCCCCAGCGGCGGCCGCGGTACTGCATCCTAATATCCGACAGTGTAAAACAATTACACCTGTCGGATCTTCTGGCTATCTATGCGTAACTGATTCTATGAATCAGCCGCATAGATAGAAACAGAGATACGACGGCGTATCCCTTTTGTGAATCTGGCCCCAGATACGCTTAAATTAGGCTAAGATACGAGCGGCGTAAGTCTCCTACGCCGTGCATATTTACGCTGGCCGCTAGGTGGCGCTTCCGTTGAGTTTGGAGTAGAATATGCAAATGACTAGATACGCCTATTCACGAACGTACGTGCGCCCGTCGCAATTAGTTACGCCGTTTACGTTAGAGTATAATATTAGAAATAGGATAAGAGTACAATGCTAAAAACAATAATGTACTACTGATCTTAAAGCGGCTTACCAATTCTCAGATGTGATGGCTACAGCCATTTTTTTTTTATATGGAAAGAAAGCCTAAAAAAAAAGAAAACAAATGGCTGTGCGAATGTCTCAAGCATTTGCACAGCTGTCAAGAATAATTCCTGTAATTTGCCTAAAATGTTCCTATGACGGTCAGCTCCATCTAGTGGCCATGATGTGTAATTTTCCTGAAAAATCTCAAACGAATACTGCATTGTGGCCACTAGGGGGTGCCAACAGTCATAGGAAAAACATGTATTGGGCATTATGTGTGACGCGCTTTTTTTGTTTAAATTTTGGTGAGAATACACTTTTTTATTTATCTAATATTTTACTTATCCCCGAGACCAGATTTGATGAAAACTGACGGTTTAGAAATCGTTTTTCTGCCCTGGCAGAGTTCCCCTTTAAACCCGTTGGAAGAAGGCAGAGACTACATTGAACAGACATGACAAGTGAACGGCAGCCGCCGCTTAACTTTCATTTCATCCTGCCTGATCTTCCACTTCCCCCGACGCCCGCGTCACTCCGTCCCGCCAACAAGTACAAATGTAGCGAGCCTGGAAATCGCTTTATGTAAATCAGGGGAGCCGGAGAAACAAAAGCGCGCTTTAAACTTTAAAGAGAACCTAATGGACAGACAATGGAGGGGAAATGCAAAAATGCCGGGAAATGTCTCATAATAGACGGGAGGGGGGGTGAATAATACATGAGGCGCGCAGGTCTGCGGCGGGCCGTGTTTGCATGCTTGAATATTTATACATCGGAAAATGCAGAACAGTCACTTGTTGGGGACGATGGAGGACGGGGGAGGAAATCAAGGTGTTCCCGCAGAAAACAGATAGGAAATGTATATTTAATGATTACACGAGTACCGCGTCCCGCGCTGATCATTACACGCGGAGGACAAGTTGGCGGTTTAGTACGAGGTCATTTAAAATTAATTTTCGCACAGACAAAATTTTGTAGATCAAATAAAAGTTTAACCAGAAAATTCTCTTCATGGGGTTTGATTCTGGTTTTCTTCTGTGCTTATACTGTACTGTATTCTATTCTACTTTACTACCTACACTATGTCCTATATTGTACTATACTTTACTACACTATGTCCTATATTATACTATACTATTCTATACTATACTATGTCCTATATTATACTATACTATTCTATACTATACTATGTCCTATATTATACTATACTATTCTATACTACACTACACTATGTCCTATATTATACTATTCTACACTATGTCCTATATCCTATTATACTATTCTATACTATACTATGTCCTATATTGTATTATACTTTACTATGTTCTATATTCTACTATTCTTTACTATACTATGTCCTATATTCTATTATACTATTCTTTACTATACTATGTCCTATATTCTATTATACTATTCTATACTATACTATGTCCTATATTCTATTATACTTTACTATGTTCTATATTCTATTATACTTTACTATACTATGTCCTATATTCTATTATACTATACTATACTATGTTCTACTATACTAGACTGTGTACTGTGCTGTATTCTACTATACCTATACTATGTCCTATATTCTATTCTACTATACTTTACTATGTCCTATATTCTACTATACTTTACTATACTATACTATGTCCTATATTGTATTATACGTTACTATATTCTACTATACTATGTCCTATATTCTACTATACTATACTATACATATATTTTACTATACTATACTATATACTGTGCTATATTCTACTATACTATACTATATTCTACTATACTATACTATACCATACTATACTATAATATGCCCTATATCCTACTATACTATACTAGACCATATTATACTATACTAGAATATACTATACTATACAATATACAACTATTCTATACTATATTATACTATACTAGACTAGACTATACTATACTATGCTACTGTATGTATACTATAACATTGTAATATATTAAACGATACTATACTAACTATACTATATTGAGCTATACTATATTGCAGTATGCTATATTGAACTATGCTATGTATACTATACTCTTCTACATTGTAATATACTACCTATACTATACGATATTATACTGTATTACACTATATTGTTCCAAACTAAACAATAGTATGCTATACTATACTATGCTGTACTATGCTTTGTATACTATACAATACTATTCTATATTGTAATATACTACCTATTCTACACTACACTATATTATACCATACCATATTATACTATATTATACTGTGATATACTATACTGTACTATATTCTACTATACTATACTATACTATAATATACTATGCCCTATATCCTACTATACTATACTAGACCATATTATACTCAGATACTGGCTGGAAAAAGCGTCCAGAGGCGATTCAGTTCGCATGCGTTGCGCTATACAAGTCATTCATTGATTCATTCATACTATACTAGAATATACTATACAATATACAACTATTCTATACTATATTATACTATTCAAGACTATACTATGCTATATTCTACTAGACCAATTATACTATACTATACTATGCTACTGTATGTATACTATACCATTGTAATATATTAAACGATACTATACTATACTGTACTATAATTTATCATACGCTACTGTTTTCTATACTGTACTATACAATATTATACTGTTCTATATTATACTACATTATACCGTACTGTATAATACTATACTATGATCTACTATACTATACTATATTCTACTATACTAAATTCTACTATACTATACTATGCTATATTCTACTATACTATACTAGACTATGCTATGTTGTTCTATACTATACTATACTATACTATATTCTACTATACTATATTCTAATATACTATACTATGCTATATTCTACTATACTATACTATACTATGCTAGACTATACTATACTATATTCTACTATACTAGATTATACTATGCTATATTCCACTATACTATGCTATATTATACTATACTAACTATACTATATTGTACAGGCATACCCCGCTTTAAGTACACTCACTTTACATACACTCGCGAGTAAGGACATACCCGTGAGTGTATGTAAAGTGCCTTACAAGTACTGTACAGACATTTTGCAGCCGCAGTAGAAGGAGCTGAAGCTCCGAGAGCATGGCCCGCCCTGTTCCAGTGTGCCCCTGACACCCCCACTACAGCCCCTGGGACCTTAACTACAGTCCCTGACCCCCCACTACACCCTAGAAGTGAAAAAAGGTATTGTTTCACTTTAAGTACATTTTCGTTTTACATACATGCTCTGGTCCCCATTGTGTACTTAAAAGTGGGGTATGCCTGTACTATGCTACGTATACTATATTATTTTATATTGTAATATATTATACTATACTACCGGTATATATACTATATTATATATATGTAGTATACTATACTAACTATTCTATATTGAGCTATAATATGTTGCAGTATGCTATATTAAACTATGCCAGTGTCATTTACACAGTAATCAGTGCATTTTTATAGAACTGATCGCTGTATACATGAATATGGTCCCAAAATAGCGTCAACAGTGTCCGAAGTGTCCGACATAAAGTTGCAGACATGATAAAAATCGATGATCGCCGCCATTATTAGTAAAAAAAAGATAATAATAAAAATGCCATAAAACTATCCCCTATTTTGTAGACGCTATAACTTTTGCGCAAACCAATCAATATACACTTATTGCAAATTTTTTTACAAAAAATATGTAGAATACGTATGGATCACGTATCGTATAAACTGAGGAAAAAAAAAAATTTAATCGATTTTTTGGGGGATATTTATTATAGCAAAAAGTACAAAATATTGCTTTTTTTTCAAAACTGTCGCTCTTTTTTTGTTTATAAAGCGCAAAAAAATAAAAACCGCAGAGGTGATCAAATACCACCAAAGGAAAGCTCTATGTCGGTGTAGATGTCACGATGTCGGCAGCCGAAGCCGAGCAATCGATCGGGTCTCGGGCTGCCCCGCCGCCATCCTCTGTGAGGGAATCGGGAAGTGAAGCGTTGCTGCTTCACTGCCGATTCCCTACTGCACATGCGCGAGCCGGATGGGCGGATGTCTCCTGGGACACACACAAGGTCCCAGAAGACACGGCTCCCCATTTCCCCAGGAGGCAGCGTGACGGGGGGAGGAAAGAAGACCCACCGCGGACAAGGAAGTGGCAGATTAGGAGATCTGCCTAGTAACAGCCACTTCCGGTAAGTATATATAAAAATATAAAAAAAAAATTGTAGCCTTTTTGGCTATTTTTTTTTTCTAGGGTGGAGCTCCGCTTGAAGCTCACAGTGTGCAGTGAAATCAGAGTAAGCTGTTTCAGTCCAGGAGAGAAGTAGGTACAACTGTACAAAACTGAAGGGAAGGCCGGAGGTCAGATTCAGCTCACTGAGAGTGTCTACAGGACGGGATCTAAAGGGGAATCTCCCCAATGGCAAAAAAATAAAAACCTGCCAGGAGTTTTAACTCATCCTAAGTCCCCTTTCACACTTATATGACTTGTAGCACGATTTTGGACGGCAAAATCATCGTATGACAAGTCATTCTTCATGATTTTCAATGACTACCATTCATACTGGCACGACTTTAAGTCGTGTCGACTTCAAAGTAGTTCCTGCATTCATTTATTTCTGAAGTCGGATCAAAGTCGGATTCCGTATTAACAGATCTGACTTTGGCACGCGACTTGTACACAACTTGTGCATGAAGGGGAAGTCCACGTCAATTTTTTTGAAAAAAAAAAAAAAGGCATGGGGTCCCCCCCAAAATCCCTACCAGACCAATATACGAGCACCAGCCCGGCTGGTCAGGGAAGGGGGTGGGGATAGTTTTTTCGGCGTGGGGGTTCCCCTTAACCACTTAAGACTGACAATTGCGCGGTCGTGCGACGTGGCTCCCAAACAAAATTGGCGTCCTTTTTTCCCCACAAATAGAGCTTTCTTTTGGTGGTATTTGATCACCTCTGCGATTTTTATTTTTTGCGCTATAAACAAAAATAGAGTGACAATTTTGAAAAAAATTCTAAATTTTTTACTTTTTGCTATAATAAATATCCCACAAAAATATATAAAAAAGTTTTTTTTTCCCTCAGTTTAGGCCGATACGTATTCTTCTACCTATTCTTGGTAAAAAAAAATCGCAATAAGCGTTTATCGGTTGGTTTGCGCAAAATTTATAGTGTTTACAAAATAGGGGATAGTTTTATTGCATTTTTATAATTTTTTTTATTTTTTTTACTACTAATGGCGGCGATTTTTTTTGTGACTGCGACATTATGGCGGACACTTCGGACAATTTTGACACATTTTTGGTACCATTGTCATTTTCACAGCAAAAATTGCATTTAAAATGCATTGTTTATTGTGAAAATGACAATTGAAGTTTGGGAGTTAACCACAAAGGGGCGCTGATGGGGTTATGTGTGACCTCATCTGTGTTTCTAACTGTAGGGGGGTGTGGCTGTAGGTGTGACGTCATTTATTGTGGTTCCTTATATCAGGGAACACACGATCAATGACAGCGTCACAGTGAAGAACGGGGAAGCTGTGTTTACACACAGCTCTCCCCGTTCTTCAGCTCCGGGGACTGATCGCGGGACTCCAGCAGCGATCGGGTCCCGCGGTCACGGTCACGGAGCTTCGGGCCGGGTCGCGGGAGCGCGCGCCCGCGACCCACAGCTAGGCACTTAAAGAGGACGTACAGGTACGTGCTTGTGCTCAGCCGTGCTATTCTGCCGAAGTATATGTGCAGGAGGCGGTCCTTAAGCGGTTAAAATCCATACCACACCGAAGGGCCCGGTATGCTCATGAAGGGGGAACCCATGCCGTTTAAAAAAATAAATAAATTGGTGTGGAGTTCCCCCTAATTATTGGGAGATCAAAGTCGCGTCCCTGCTCATTGGAGTAGTACTTCAAGTTGTGGGGCAAAGTCGGATCCGCGGCCGAGAATCGCGGGAAATTTGCGGTAAAATCGCGCGACTTTGAAGTCGCCACAAGTGTGAAAGGGGCCTTAGACAATCAAAAAAAATCCCAAAAAGTTTTGGCTTGAGATGGACTTTAGCCCTCAGAGATGATTTTCTGCCCATGGAACTCATCACATGTAAAAGCTCCTTAGAGAGACTCCACCCTCCTGTGACGACATCCTGATCCATTCTATAGGTAAGGAGTCATTACATTACGTCTATATTTGTACAGTTCATTCCATGCAGTCTGCTGCCACAATGCCATAATAAAAGCAACAGCAGCACAAATAGAACAATACAAATGAAGTCAGACGCGCAGTAATTAAGCTAATCTTGATTTATTGCGGTGTCATTGCTTCATAGTACGGGTTTTAATCAGCCGGGGCCGGGGAGACTTAAAAGCATAATTTGTGAAATTGCCAAAAAATGTCGCGGCTGCTTAATTACACACATTTATTAACAATGTTTATATGTATAATGTAATTTTCAGCTTCCATTTTTTTTTTTTTTTGTTAAACATAACTGTATGATATAATTGTTTGTTTTCATTTTGTTTGGATAAAACATAAAACTAGGCCATGGTAAAATAATTAAAATCATGGGATAGCTAAAAAAGAGAATGCAATATACGTAGGTATAGGCAATGTAAGGAGTGCATTGGGGAGCACAGTGGCTTAGTGGTTAGCTCTACTGCCTTGCAGCACTGAGGTCCTCGGTTCAAATCCTAGTCGGCATACTGTCTGCATGGAGTTTGCATGTTTCCCTCAGCTTAACCACTTAACCCCCGGACCATATTGCTGCTCAAAGACCAGAGCACTTTTTGCGATTCGGCACTGCGTCGCTTTAACTGACAATTGCGCGGGCGTGCGACGTGGCTCCCAAACAAAATTGGCGTCCTTTTTTTCCCACAAATTAGCCAGAGCTCTGTTGATTTGTACTGCAGGGGGTATAGGGCATCATATTTATGGTACACCAACAAGGTTCTGGCACTGGTAGTTTTTGCCACAGGATTTTTCAATAATGAAGATAAGCAAAACAAAAAGTGCCCTTTATGTTTATTGATTCCTAACTTTATCCAATAACCAATTACACACATACCATCAAAAACTTCCCTTACCAGAGCCCTTTAGTATATCGAGCCCCTAAATGTACCCGTATGTACCTACCAGTCATCACATCTAGCTCCTAATCTTACCAAAAAAACATGTATACGGTAGGGAACAGAGGTGGCCTGTTGTAATTCCCTCTTGAACCACTAGCTGTCCTCATAGCCAGGAGTCAGGGAAGACTCAGGAGTCAGTAGGGTTGGGTGCCAGTCCTGTCCCTGCTAGAAGAAGGGACACCTTGGGTAAGCGTATATTAGGAAGGCAGAGGGTTTCCTGAGTAAGTTGCCAGGAGATGAGTGATTGAGTGATTACAGGTCTCTCCGTCAGTGGGTGGACCGGAGACAGGGCTGGACTGGGACAAAAATTTGGCCCTGGACTTCATCCAGACTGGCCCACTTCACCCCCCCCCCCCCCCAGCCACCCAAGCCCCCTCTTCCCCATCACTAGCCATTCTACTTTATTAGAGTAGACCAGCTGGTACTGCCTACCAGTGGGGAAGCTAGACATTATTTCACCCGGGGCAAAGAATCAGTTTGGTCCCCCCCCCTTATGGGACAAGATTAGGCAGAAGGGAGAAACTCCCAGGCCATAGCTGTTGAGTCAGCTGTCTGTCCCCTCCCCCATGCTCCTCTGTCATCCCCCCTGCTCTTCTGGTCCTCCCCTGCTTCTCTGTTCCCCCCAGGTGAGCGCTGCGGGAAGGGAGAGACAGAGGAGCGGAGGGGGGTGGTGGTCCGATGTCACTGAAGCCGGCCCACTAAGCCATCGGCCCACCGGGAAACTCTCTGTAGTCCCAATGGCCAGTCCATGCCTGACCGGAGAAGAACAACAAGTAGGCAGTTGGGTCTTCATTGTTCAGCTTCCCCTTTGAGGGCAGTGGAAGAACTGAGGGGAGATCCAACATTTTTGAGTTGCCACCAGAACTGGAAAAGAGGGGGAAATTGTCCATTGGGAAACACTTGCTTCTATGACCTGTCTAACAGGGTTTACGCCGTCCTTAAAAATATATTTTTCAAATGTTTGGATTTAGATGCTTTAAAGCCGAACTCAAGCGTCCCCTTCAGTCTTGAACAGGTGTAAGGGCTCCTCTCTTGTATTGAAATAGCTTATTCTGATTTCATTGAACGCTGTGAGCTTCTTGCAATGTGCATTAGAAGCTGTAGGAAGTCATAGATCCCACTTCAAACCGGAGGAGGGGGGGGGGGCATTTGTGCTGGGACTGAGAGGATTTGAAGGGGGGAAAGGAACAGAATTTGTGCTAGGAGAGGTGATTTAGCCAGCAGGGAGAAGAATTTGTGGGGGGGCAATGTGATGCTAGGAGGGGGGATTTTAGAGGGAGAGGATTTCCGCTAGTCAAGTAGTAATGAGAAGAGATTTGTGCTAGGAGGAGGATGGAGTGGGATTTGTGCTAGAGGGACGGATTTTGGGGAGCAATTTGTGCTAATTTGGGGGCACAGGATCTATGCTAGCCTGGAGGATTTTGGGGGAGACTTGTGCTGGGAGGAAGGAGTTGGATGGGGAGGAGTTTTGCTAGGAGAGGCGGGGGTTGATAGTGGGGGAGGGGATTTGTGCTAGAAGGGGGGAATTGTGCTAATAGAGGGATTTGGGGAGGGGGCAGCAATTTGGTGCCGGGTGGGGGGGGGGGGATTTTGGGGGAGAGGATTTCGGCTAGTAGAGGAGATGGTGGGAGAAGATTTGTGCTAGGAGGGGGGATTGGGGGCGATTTGTTCTAGGAGGGGGGATTTTAGGGGGAGAGGATATCCACTAGTCAAGTAGTAAAGAGAAGAGATTTGTGCTAGGTGGAGGATGGAGTGGGATTTGGGCTAGCAGGAGGGGTTTTGGGGAGCAATTTGTGCTACTTTGGGGGTACAGGATCTATGCTAGCCTGGAGGATTTTAGGGGAGAATTTTGCTGGGAGGTATGAGTTGGATGGGGGAGGAGTTGTGCTAGGAAAGGGGGGCTTTGGCAGTGGGGGGGGGGGGGAATTTGTGCTAGGAAGGGGAATTGGGAGAGATGTGTGCTAATAGAGGGATTTGGGGAGGGGGCAGCAATTTGGTGCCAGGGGTCTTCTTTTTGGGGGGGGGGGATTTCGGCTAGTAGAGGAAATAGGGGGGGGGGGGAATTAGTGCTGGGAGGGGGGATTTGGATGGGGGAGGTGTTTGCAAGGAAGGGGGTTTCGGCAGAGGGGGTGTGCTAGAAGGGGGGATTATGCTAATAGAGGGATAAAGGGATTTGTGGAGGGGGCATCAATTTGTTGCCGGGGGGGATTTTGGGGGAGAGGATTTGTGCTAAAAGGGGGGATTGGGGGCGATTTGTGCTAGAAGGGGGGATTTTGGTGAGGAATTTGTGCTAAGAGGAGGTATATTGGGGGCACAGGATTCATGCAAGGCAGGGGGGTGTTTGCTGATAGGGAGGATTTGGTAGCCAAAACACTCTCCAGTTTTAGTAAATCAACCCCAGTAGGTTACTTGACCCCTGGTCCGACTTTCCAGCAGATCTTTCACTGGAAGGGGTTGAACCCAATCAGGGCCGCCATCAGGGGGGTACAGGAAGTACACCTTTAAGGGGCCCGGATGGCAACCCCCCTCTTTTTTACTTATTTTTTATAAAAAATATATATTTTTTTAATATATTTGTATTTTATTTTTTATAAAAGGGACATTTTTTTTTTTTTTTTTTTTAGAGGTCCGGAGGCCCCCAGAGCCCCGGATGGCAACCCCCCTTTTTTTATTTATTTTTCATAAAAAAAAAATATATATATTTTTAATATATTTTAATTTTTTAATTTTTTTTATATATTATTTTATTTTTATATATTTTTATATATATATATATATATATATATATATATATATATATATATATATATATTTTTTTTTTTTTTTTTATTTTTTATTAAAGGATTCAGAGGGCCCCATGTGGCAAACCCCCCTTTTTTTTATAAATTTATATATATATATATATATATATATATATATATATATAATTATATTATTATTATTATTATTATTATTAATAAAGGGCCCATATTTTTTATTTCTTTTTTTCTTTTCATTAAAGGGCCCAGAGGTCCCCAGGGCCCCGGATGGCAACCCCCCCTTTTTTTATTTATTTTTTATAAACAAATAGATATATTTTTTTATATATTTTTATTTTATTTTTTATGAAAGGGACAATTTTTTTTATATATTATTTTATTTTATTTTTATATATTTTTTATTATTTATTTATTGGTGCTATTAAAGGGTTCAGAGGTCCCCAGGGCCCCATGTGGCAAACCCCCCTTTTTTTTTATAAATGTTTATTTTTTTTATTTTTGTTTATATATGTGTATATATATATATATATATATATATATATATATATATATATATTTATTATTAAAGAGCCCAGGATATTAAAGGGCCCATAGGCACCGGATGGCAACCCCCCCTTTTTTTTTTTTTTTTAAATGATTATATTTATTTTTTATATATATATATATATATTTTTTTTTTTCCTTTTCATTAAAGGGCCCAGAGGTCCCCAGGGCCCCGGATGGCTACCCCCCTTTTTTTATATTTATATTTTTCTTTTTTTCTTCTTTTTTTTGTAAAGGCCCCCCCCCGTTTCTCGATTCGCGGCAGCCCCCCCGCTTCTCAATTTCAGGCGGCAGCACCCCCCCGGTTCTCTGCTCCAGGGGGCCCATGACTGAAGCTGTGTAAGGGGCCCCATAATTCCTGATGGCGGCCCTGAACCCAATGGGTAAAGGATGTCTCTATTTACGTCTAGGCACCCACTCCTTTGGGAAAACACCAGTTTTCAAAAATAAAAGTAGCCACAAAAACTCTAACTCTTTAAAACCCATAAATTTATTTTTTTACGGTGAACCATGGTTAAGGGTTCGCTTTGCATTCCGCAATCCTCGAATTTATATTAAAACAAGGCGGTTCATTAATTCTTAGTATGAGGGCTGTTCACGGGATGAGTTTATGAAACCATTAAATTTCATCGTGCTCAAAGCCCCCCCCGCCACCCCCCCCCCCCCCCCCCCCCCCCCCCCCGTCTTACAATCCATAAGAATACACGGCGGCATGGTGGACGTTTGCCAAACCATCTGTGCCAGAGCCCGAGATCTCAATCCAATTTATTAAACCTGATTCATAATCAAACGCTGAAGCTAAATTCGACATTCCTTGTAAAATCTGACCTATAAAAACTTTATTGGCTCCCCCCCTTTTTTTTTTTTTTAGGAGTGCATTCCTCTACAGAACGCTTAAAAAAATAAAAAATTAGCAGAATTGTATTACAATAGCCTCGAAAAAACGCGTTCCTTGCACGTGATTCTTGAATCCATCTCGGCATGCAAACGGACCACACAGCTCGAGCGGTTCCATCGGCGTTGGAGGAGTAAGGAAAGACGCAACGGGTGATAGAATGGAAAACGGAATGATGAACGGCTTCATGGGAAAGCAATCAGTTGACCGATAAAGCAAACCGACTACCAAATGAACAAAAAACGTCAACGCCAACCAACGTTCGCTCGCCTTTTGGTTTTAGTTTTGGAAAAAAAATGATGATGGGTCGGAAACTTTGTCGGGTTTTGATTGGCGGCGCTTGTGTCTTTGCTTGTTGACATTGCCTTGCAGGGGTCTTCAAACTACGGCCCTCCAGTTGTTCAGGAACTACAATTCCCATCATGCCTAGTCATGTCTGTGAATGTCAGTGTGTTACAATGCCTCATGGGATGTGTAGTTCTACAACAGCTGGAGGGCCGTAGTTTGAGGATCCCTGCCTTAAAGGATTACTCCTTTAATACAGCCACGTAAAAAAAAAAAATAGCATATGCAATTAATAGACAAGCCATGTTGTAATTTAACCACCTCAATACCAAGAACTTTCACCCCCTTGGTGCCCAGGTCAGTTTTCAGCTTTCAGCGCTGTCACACTTTGAATGACAATTGCGCGGTCATGCAACACTGTACCCAAATGAAATTGCAATAATTATTTTGAGAAAGCTAGAGCTTTCATTTAGTGGTATATTTAATCACCGCCGGGGTTTTTTTTTTTTCCCCTAAACAAACGAAAAACCACAGAAAATTTTGAAAAAAAAAAAAATAGCGATCAGTGCTATAAAAATGCATTGATTACTATAAAAATGACACTGGCAGGGAATGGGTTAACACTAGGGGGCGGGGAAGGGGTCAAGTATGTTCCCTGGGTGTGTTCTAACTGTAGGGGGGGTGGCCTTTACTAGGAGAAATGACTGATTGCTGTTCATACATTGTATGAACAGAAGATCAGCATTTCTCTCCCTGACAGGACACACACAGCTCCCGATCCTCGATCTGTAACGAGCGTTCACGGGTGCCCGGCGGTGATCACGACCTACGGGCACGCGTGGGAGTCAGGAGCGAGCCGCGTCGAGAGCCGACGTAGAGCTACGGGCTTTCGCGCAGGAGAGCCAACCTCCCGCCGTAGAACTGCGGCGGCTGGTCGGCATCTAGTTAAAGGAGTTGTAAAGGAAAAAAAATGTTTGCCTAAAATTTATGTCTGCAAGGTAGACAGACAGAATAGTGTAATGATTCTGTTAAAAAACAAGTAAATACCTATTTGCGGCGCTCGTTCATGTAAGAACTACATTTCCCAGTATGAATTGCGTCACGCCCAGTAATTCACACCTCCTTGAAGTCTCTAACACGTAGAGAGCGTCCTGACTCACAGATGTAGTTCCCAGGAGGGGGCGAGCACGTTACTGACCACCGCAGTAAAGCCTCCCGTCACGGTGGTGAGTAACAATCAGTCAAGCAGGAAGTGAACAGAACAGAGAAGAAATAGAGCAACTTCTGAGCAAAAACAAACAATGAGGAATGTCTGCAGGTAAAGGATGCTTATTATGAATTTTTTTTTTTTTTCTTTACAACCCCTTTAAGCCACTGGTCTGTTTTTTTTTTTTTTTCAACTTTCCAGCTTTTGCAGAAGGATCATCTTACCCCAGAGACCCTAACCATCCATGATTTGGGGTGTTAAAGTATATAAGGATTGGTGGACATGCAGACATAATTTGATGGCCTTTTGGGAAAAGCACCTTCAAACAGTGGTGTAGACCGGGGGTCTCCAAACTTTCTAAACAAATGTCCGGTTTACTGTCCTTTAGATTTTATGGGGGCCAGACTGTGGTCAGTGGGAGTAACCAATGGCCCATCATTGGTTTTAGTGGAAGGAAATGTGCCCTATTGATATCGGTGAGAGGCATAGAACCCCATCCTTGGTGTCAGTGGGAGGAATAGTGACCTATGCTTGGTGTCAGTTGTGGATGGAATAGTGCCCCAAGGGTCGGATAGAGGCAAGCAAAGGGCCATATCTGGCCCCAGGGCCTCAGTTTGGAGACCACTGGTGTAGACAACATGGATTTGTATGCAGGGGAACAGTGGCTTCTGGACATAGTTTTTAAACCTATCTATTTATCGATATTCCCCTTAGGCCTCATACACACGATAGGTTAACCAGAGGACAACGGTCTGATGGACCGTTTTCATCAGTCAAAACCGATCGTGTGTGGGGCCCCATAGGTTATTTAACCATAGGTTAAAAAAAAGCCAACTTGCTTTAAATTTAACCGATGGATTCCTAACCGATAGGTCAAAACCGATCGTTAGTAGGCACGACCATCGGTTAAAAATTCATGCATGCTCAGAATCAAGTCGACCCATGCTTGGAAGCATTGAACTTCGTTTTTTTTCAGCACGTCGTTGTGTTTTACGTCACCGCGTTCTGACACGATCGGTTATTTAACTGATGGTGTGTAGGCATGACGGACCATCAGTCGGCTTCATTGGTTAACCTATGACAACGGTCCTTCAGACCGTTGTCCTGTGGTTAACCTATCGTGTGTACAAGGCTTTAGAATATTCAGACATGAGACAGGTACCGGATACGATCACAAGACATTCATCTCATGCCTACAACCAACTTTATCTTTTCTCGGAAAAAAAATGACGTTGTTTTTGGAGGCCCCATGTCACTTTTCTTTCTAATGGATTCCATGTTGTTCTATGGCCAGCTGGGAGATATAATCCCTCCATCATGTTTTGGATTTTTCCCCAGAGCCCTCTTCTAGCCGAACATGCCCTTAACTGCCAAGAGGTTGCCAAGATGTGGGCAATTGTAGGAGATGCCAAAACCACCAACTCCTCTCGATTCAAAAATGAAATGGCCTTGTGGGTTGTAGTATAAACTTTTCAAGCTTAACCTTTTATGTAAATCTACATTTATGGTATGATTTCTTCATATTCTTGATGGTACAATATTTTCTTGTTCTTGGTGGCAATAACCACTTTTTTATGAAATCAGTGATGATTTCATTTTATAAGTCATCTTACCATCAAACCCAAATTCAAACAAATTTTTGTCTAAGTTCCATTATATATTGGCATGGTTTGGCATGAAATCTTTTGGAAGAAGCAATAAATGCTGATATACGGGAGAATTTTCTCTCGAGGTGCCATATCCTGTGTTATTCAACCCAATTTCATTTTTTATGACTGGAAGTCTTTTACTTACTTTAGTATTTGGGCTTCAAGAAATAATATTTGAGCTGGGTATTATTATATTTTATAAAGTGGTGGGAGAGTGCTAGATGATATCCAACGGATGAATGAAAGGGTTAAAGGATAGAGGAGGCTAACTACGGGTCAATGATCATTTTATTGATAATTAGGCAACTGCTTTCTATATATATATATAGATAGATAGATATAAAGCAGTTACCTAAAAAATAAAATAAAAAAATAGGATTATTTTCTTGCTCATACATCACAGACAAAGAGCCTTAATTACTTAATGGGATGTCCCATAGCAATGCTAAAATTGAGGGGAGGGAGACACAAATTAGGGCCAGAGGATCAATACTGCTGCCTGCAGTACACAACGCCCGAAGGCGGCATCCTCGTACCCAGGGCCGTTTGAAGGTATTTGGGGGCCCCAAGCAAAATGGATATCGAGGCCCACGCACGCAAAGCCCCCCTCCCAATGTTTTTTTTTTACTCCCTATGTTCTTTTCACTACCCCTGCCCCCCTCCCTACCGGGTTCGTACCGCGTGGCAGGACATTCCGGTTCCTGTTCCCGGCGGACTGAAAGGAAGTGAGCACTCAGTGTGCACTTCCTGTCAGTCCGACCGGGAACAGGAAACTGAATCTCCTGTACCGCATGGTACCCAGACTGACAGGAGTCCAGACTGACAGGAGGAAGAGGATCTCGGCCACGCTACAGAGAAGGGGAAGGGACGACTCGAGGCAGCAGTGCTGCAGGCTCTCTATAGAGCGCTCAGGCAGCTGCAGCATATATGAAGCTTAGCGCAGGCCAGCTCGGGGGCCCCAAGCAATTGCTTGGTTTGCCTGCCTTGTAGCGACAGGCCTGCTCGTACCCTCTCACATCTACCTGGTAGAACGTCGTAGATGTAAGACATGTGCATTCGTTTTCGTCCAAATTTCAGGTATTTTCGTTATCGTTTTAACAAACGATAACGAAAGCACAGAAAACGAAAACCGAAAGATCCGACATAAACAAATGCTTTATTTTCGTTTTCGTTGCGGTCGAATGTGCCTAACCCTAACTCTATTAGTCCAATATTATTCTACATAAAGAGAAAAGATTCGACATTATAGAGACATGAAGAAGAGTCGACATAGAGAGAAAAGATTCGACATAGAGATGTACACATGTACAACCATCAGACAGAAATCTCCAAACGGACATGTCCGATGAAAACGGTCCGCGGACCGTTTTCATCGGACAGATCCGCTCGTGTGTACAAGGCCTAACAGTTTCAAAAAACGGTTACATTTCTGGCACGTGCTGGAAATGTAACCCTCCCATTGGTTGTGCTCTCAACCAAACTGTCAAACCAACCAATGGCTGGTGTCATAAATGATCACATGTGCAGCATCATGGCAGTTGTAGATTAAACAGAGGCCAAGATGGCAGCTTCCTTGTCTGAACACGATAGGAAGGTTTACTTCCACTTTAATTTTACAGTCCACAAGTGTTGTGAAAAAAATCCACCACCTTAAAGTGATCTTGTGCATCAGTGCCTCCACCAGAAGCTGAAAAACTTGCTTACCAGCTCCTCCATGCCTCTGGACGACATCAACCTATGACGAAATGCGTAGGCCATCACCAATCCTCTCGTGTCCCGGAAGGAGGGGGTTTGTTTGTTTGCCTGACGACACATCATTAAAGGCGCATTTGTTCAGCTGATGCTGTATGTGCAATATTTTTAACACAATACATTTTGAAAGGTTTTTATACTATGTGGAGCCTTTTTGTTTTTTCGGAAGAACTTTACACTTACCATATGGTGACAAGTGGCATTCCAGTGCAGAAGAGCTATCGGATCTGGGGAAAGGCCTTGGCTGGGCTTTAAGCCAAAGGCGCAATTATCCCCTTGTAATGAGGGGTCCACAGGAACTGGTAAGCAAGATTTCCAGCTTTTGGCGAAGGCACTGATGCTCAAGACCAATTTAGGGTGGTGGATGGTGGAGATCGACACCAGGAGTTCATAACATTCTGGTTTTGGACTATTATATTTGTTTTCTTTTAGCACAATTCTATATCATTTTTAAGTTTTATACGCTTTTTTCCACTTACCATATGGTGACAAGTGGCATTCCAGTGCAGAAGAGCTATCGGATCTGGGGAAAGGCCTTGGCTGGGCTTTAAGCCAAAGGCGCAATTATCCCCTTGTAATGAGGGGTCCACAGGAACTGGTAAGCAAGATTTCCAGCTTTTGGCGAAGGCACTGATGCTCAAGACCAATTTAGGGTGGTGGATGGTGGAGATCGACACCAGGAGTTCATAACATTCTGGTTTTGGACTATTATATTTGTTTTCTTTTAGCACAATTCTATATAATTTTTAAGTTTTATACGCTTTTTTCCACTTTATTTTATTCATATTACAAAAAAATATAGTAAGGTATAAAAGTGAAATAAGATGATGATTCCTGCTTGGGCTGCTTTATAGATTAGAATAGAATAGAATAAAACAGAATAGAATACATAGTTACAGTTACATAGTCGGTAAGGCTGGAAAAAGACACCAGTCCATCCAGTTCAACCTGTGGTGTGCATGTGTGTGTGTTTATGTCAACAGTAAGTTGTATATCCCTGTACGAATACAGGGAATAAAAAGGGGCAGGAAGCCCTACAATGCACCTTTGCAAGTTGATTGAGTCCTCTCTGTTTGAAGCTGACCCATTACAACATACAAGTAGGCCGTTTCCAACTGTATCATGACAGTTAAAACCTCCTGTGAATAACTAACAAGACATTTAGTTTGTTCAACTTTCAACACAGCCAAAATATTTTTTAAGGCACCAGGGCGGCTTTCCTTTCCAGCATATGCTCTAGAAAAGCGTACCAGTGCAAACGCCAAACACATTGTGCCCTAAATGTCCCATGACCGAGAATACTTTCAGGAGAACATTAACGCAACACATTTTGGTAAAACAATCCGCTATATTTAATCTCTTTAAGGCATTTTATATGTCCCATGACCAATTGTTGCCAGCACTCCGAAGATACATCAGAATGCTTTGGTTCATTGTATACTTCTTCAGCTTTTATAGTAGGTAGCGATCCGGTGGCTGTGAAAATCGCGATTCAATGCCGTGGAGTAAACCGGCAGATACCGTAACACATTATGATCCAGATTGAGATATGCATGCAGTTATAAAAACGATGGTCCATTTGGTGGTTGGAAAATTGTCCCGGGATAGCTCTATGCATCTTAAATATGTTGCCTAATGTACTATAAACAAATTAATTACCATTTTTTTTTCTTTCTCAAACACCGATGAGGGCTCTGTAGTTCCGTTAAGCAAGTTTGGTACTCTATAGATATGAACAGGTCTTTGCCTGACTATGGCAACCTACTGCCAATTTTGGTCTCAATGGCCCAGATTCACAGAGAGCGGGCGCACATTACGCCGCCGTAGCGCAAACAATGCACACTACGCCAACGCAGCGCAGAGAGGCAAGCATGGAATTCACCAAGCCAGTGCTCCCAACGCTGCGCTGGGTTTCGAAGGCTTACGCCGACGTAGGTGGAAGTGGGCGTGACCCATGCAAATGAGGCGTGACCCCATGCAAATGATGGGCCGAGCGCCAGACAGATACGTATCACGAACTAAGCATGCGCCGAGACGTGGACGCATCCCCCTGCGCATGCGTACAACCACGTCGGAACAACTGCCTAAACTACGCCAGATCACTGCGTACGGCGTGAACGTAACCTACGCCCAGCCGGACACACGTCCAACGTAAAATACGCCGGCTTGTGTTCCCTGGTGCAGACCTTTGCATGTCTGCTGCTGGGTTACACCTCCTTTATGGGGAATAACTTTACGCTGGACGTATAACTTACGCGCACTGCGTCGGGCGCACGTATGTTCGTGAATCACCGTATTTCACTCATTTGCATATTTGAATGGCTAATCAATGGGAGCACCACCATGCGTCCAGCCTAAATGTGCGCCCACCCTACGCCGGCGTAGGCAAGTTACGTCGGCGGGATGAAGCCTCTTTTTAGGCGCATCTTAGTTTGTGGGTCCGGCGCACAGATACGACGGCGCACATTTGCACTTACGTCGGCGTATCTTGTTATACGTCGGCGTAAGTGCTTTGTGAATCTGGGCCTATGTTGTTATTTATATACGTGCCTCAGTGATGGTTGATTAGAACCATCAGCCCTGAAAAAGGTACCTGAAGAGTCCAGAAAGCGTGCATCTTTATTAACTCAACCTACCGTTTGCTGACTTTTTGCATCTGTGTTATTTTAAAATGGTCTTAAAAATGATGCACCCCATTCTCTTACTGTAGCTAGTTGGCCAATTTGTTGGAGAGTTTGTTGAATAAATTCAGTAGCAATTCTTTAGATTCCAGAAAAAGACTTTACAGAAAGATGCCCTGCATCGAATTTTCACAAGAAATGTAACTAACTGAAGAATGGCTGGTAATATCTTAGTAGGCTGTGAGTGATAATGATGGTTAAAATAGTTTCTACTAGACGAGACAATACTTTAGTGGGAACACTCATCAATTCCAGACTCGACTACGCAAACTCCCTCGACCTAGGACTACTGAAATACCAGATGGCTCCTCTACAAGTTGTCCAGAACACGGCAGCCAGACTGGTAGCGGGTAAAAAAAAACGTGGGAACCAATCTCCACGGCCAGGAGGACCCTCCACTGGCTAGCCGTAAAGAATCGGGTGACATTCAAGACCCTCTGCCTCACCCACAAATGCACGCAAGGAATTGCGCCGCAATACCTATGTGAGAAAATAAAACACTACACCCCAAGTCGGGTCCTCCGATCAACAAATCAGAACCTCCTCCACATCCCCAAATCTCGCTACAAAACGAAAGAAGAACGACGATTCGCAGTGCAAGGACCTCGGTTATGGAATGCTCTACCCGCAGACATTCGGTTGGAGGAAAATCATCGGGCCTTCAGAAAAAAAACTTAAGGCCCATCTTTTCTGAAGCGTGGTTGGACGATCACATTGGTTACAGTGCCTTGAGGCGATTTAGTTCGCATTTGTAGCGCGACATAAGTTACTCGCTCACTCCCTCATTCTGAATATACTCTGCTACTGATCAGTATTTGTCTTCTACTCAGAGCCCCCATAGAAAACTATACTTCGGGACTACTGGTGCTATGCACTTCCTATCTTTGCCCACCTGTGGAAATTCAATAGTGATGTCATGGAAGCCCAGTGGGAAGCATTGGACTTCTGAGAGCACCAGAGAAAGTCACACAGGTGAGCTTGGAACTACACAGCATGACTGGTAAAACAGCTGGTTGGATGTTTGTTGATGGCACCATTCTGGAGATTTTGTGGAGGAGTTCTCAGGTGATTCACGTCATGCTTTCCTGTGAAGTGAAGGATGTTTGCAGAGTGGCACCCTTTAAATTCGACCTGGACAAGGGCTTGGCAGGGCACTCTTTGGCAGTTGGGATCCTACACTAATCAAGGCTACCATTGATCACACCTCTTGTAAACACATGATGTTCTTTAAGAATTTAAGTTTAGAACGTAACCAATAATATGAGAAGAATTAAGGCAGCCCACGTGACCTTCTGGCTTTAATACTTTGAAACTTAAACATGGAATAAGCATGCAGATCGAGACTAATGAGGTTTCTGTAACATTCCTCACCCATGTACTTGATCAAATCAGTAGGTCAACAAAATAACCAGGCAAATCCAGAATTTTTAAGCTGAAGTTTATGTATGTCAATCTTTACATAGTTACATTGGTCCAGCTTGGACCAATGTATGTATGTATGTATGTGCTAAAACTATGGGACCCCTGTGGAAGCTGGAAATCACTGTAGTAGGCAACACTACTACAGTGATCTCCACTATCTTTAGGACCCCATGCTGAGTGGCTGCCCTGCTGGATTGTGAAAACATTAGGTGGCTTGCTTGGCATGGGCACCATTCAGAGAATGCTCCATGTCCACAAGGTGGAGAGGCAGGACAGTGATGTCACAATCTCCACATCGTTTACTTAGAGCAGGGGTCTCAAAACTTTCTAAAGAAAGGGCCAGTTTACCGTCCATCAGAATTCCCAGGGGCCGTACTGTGCCCAGTGGGAGTAAACCATATCTGATCTGGTGTCGTTGAGAGGAATAGTGCCCCTTTTTTTATGTCAGTGGGACGAAATATGCCCCATCATTGGTGTCAGTGGAAGGAATAGTGCCCCGTTGTTGGTGTCAGTGGCAGGAATTATGCCCCATTGTTGGTGTCATTGGCAGGAAAAATTCCCTTAAGGGCCGGATAAAGGCAAGCAAAGGGCCATATCCGGCGCCAGGGCTGCAGTTTGGAGACCACTGACTTAGAGAACCCTTTGTTTTTTGTTTTTTTCCATAATCGAGAACCCTTTGTATTCATTGAGAAGATGCAAAGTGTTCCCTGATTGACACCTGTGCTGAGAGAGAAACATCTTGTATTCAATAAGTACCAGGTCAGCCAACAGTTTGCATAGTGCTTTACAATCTAAAGGGAGACAATACAGTTACAATACAACAAAATACAAAAGTGTTAAGAGGGCCGTGCTCATAAGAGCTTACATTCTAATAGGGTGGGGTAAGTGGTACAAAATATATGGGATGAGCTGATGAAATAGATAAAAGTTCAGTTAGTCGGAGGCATGATAGGCTTCCCTGAACGGATGGGTTTTCAGGGACCGCCTAAAGGTGGACAGAGTAGGAAATAGCCAGACAGATTCAGGTAGAGAGTTCCAGAGAATGGTAGAAGCTCTGGAGAAGTCCTGGAGACGAGCATGGGAGGAGGTGCTGATGGAGCTAGAGAGCAGGAGGTCTTGGGAAGACCAGAGAGGACAGAATGGGTGATATTTGGAGAAATTTAAGATTGGTGATGTAGCTCAGGGCAGAGTTGTAAATGGCTTTGATCGTTGTTGTTGTTAGCATTTTGAATTTAGTTCGCTGGGCAATGGGGAGCCAGTGGAGGAATTTGACAGAGAGGGCTGACAGACACTGAGGGGCTGATAAGTAGATGAGTTCGGCAGCAGCGTTCATGATAGACTGAAGAGAGAATAGCCTATGGAGAGGTAGGCCTTTGAGAAGGGAGATGCAATAGTCAAGGCAAGATTGGGGAGATTTCCTCTGGTTGTTGTGTCTTAAAGACGGGAAGTGAATTCTCCACAGGGGCGATCAGAAGCAACCTTATAGGAATTTTGACCCTTCCAAAAAGGTTGACTCTCTGTATAAACTTTAAGAACTAATTTAAAAGCATTTTTTCAGGTTTTTTTGGGTGGTAATATCAGTTTGTCCAAAATACAAAGAGGTAGTGACCATGGTTATGTGAATGCTCTACGACGTCAAAATATAACTGAGCAACTCTCCCTTTTTTGGTTTGGCTTTGGGAAGTTTACTTGCTCTGTGTTGGCTTGATGGGTCAAATAGAACAACAAAGAACCCCCATGGAACGGGACTTTGAAAGCCACAGACACTGGTGTGTATCAAAAAATGTATTAATTTAATGCATATAAAGATTAAAAAACGTCAAGCGTTTGGTGAAATATACATATAACAAAGACGACATAGGACAAAAAAATATAACAATTCATGTAAATGACAATGTTACTCTCCGAAGGGTATGGTCCCCAATACTTGGCGCGTTTCCAGTTTCACACCTTCGTCAGGGGTCTCCAAATTTTTCAAACAAAGGGACAGTTTATTGTCCTTTAGACTTGAGGAGGGCCGGAATGTGGCCAGCAGGGGCAGAAAATGTCACAGGCCTTGCATAAATGAAAAATAAATATGGCCTCAGGGTTGGTGGTCAATAGGAGTAGGAGTAGTGTCCCCATTAGTAAGAGGAATAGTATCCTATCATTGGTATCGTGGAAGAAAACAGTGCCCCATTGTTGGTGTCAGTGGGAGGAATAGTTCCTCATATCAGTGGGAGGAATAGTTCCTCATATCAGTGGGAGGAATAGTTCCTCATATCAGTGGGAGGAATAGTTCCTCATATCAGTGGGGGGAATAGTGCCCCAAGGGCTGGATAAAGGCTAGTAAAGGGCCAGATCTGGCCCTCGGGCCATAGTTTGGAGACCCCTGGTATATAGGATAGGGGACAGTATAGTCATAAATTGTTTAACTCGGCTAGAGTATTATTATGGAAAAATGTTGCAAAGGCAAATGTCAGGACAGAGATGCGAACAGATGCCAGACCCAGAAATGCTATAAGTTGTAGAGTAGATAGGTCACAGACATATGTAAGCCCATAAATAGCGGCACTTTGAATTCCTGCAGTTAGACTGTGGTGCTAATAAAGATCAAGACAGGGGTTAACCAGAACCTACAATGAAGCTCCACCATCAATAGGTAACACCCAATGGTCCCAATCTTCCTAAATAGCCCATATATACTTGGGTCTGTGTCTATATGTGGCGTATCTCCTCCTGTGAGGTCTGGTCCCCTATCCTATATACCCCTGATGAAGGTGTGAAACTGGAAACACGTTGGGTATTGGGGACCACCACCCATCGGAGAGTAACATTGTCATTTACATGAATTGTTATATCTTTTGTCCTATGTTGTCTTTGTTATATATATATCTCACCAAACGATTGACGTTTTTCAATCTTTATATGTATTAAATAAATGTATTTTTTGATACACACCAGTGTCTTTGGCTTTCAAAGTCCCCATTCCAGGGGAGTTCTTTTTTGTTCTATCTAACCCGGGATGTGGCCACGACATTGGGCATATCTGACATGGTGGAACCCTTCTCTTTCTCCTGAAGGGTCAAATACTGCAACAAATGAACCAATCCACTCATCGGTGGTGTAGCCAGTTTAGATATCAGTGGAGCTTAGAAAAGTTCTTCTAACGCTGGTTATAGTCGGGGAATGTCAAATCTAATTTCACATAACCTACGCCTGAGCCAATACAAATTTATGTTTGCATTTTACGTTATACGATGATGTCTAGAATATTGCTTTTCTTTGACTACTTTCCATAACTTTTCCACTACACTTAATGGTACTTTAACTATTTTTTTGCTCTTGAATGTCATGCCTAAGCACTTTATTTCTTGACTTCCAGCAGATTGCCCTTGACATTACCGAAGTTCTCTATTTATTGAACTGACATAGCCGCATGAGTAGAGTCTGATCTGATCTGAAAATATTGAGGCCTGGCTTACATTACCGGGAAAAAATATCTCCATTTAATTCTTTTTACAGTCGTCTTCTCTACTGATACTGAAAGGCGAGCTTAGCTACAGATATCTACAGTTCTATTCAGAAGCGCATTAAGGATATCCATCCACCAAGCCAGAGCTTCTGTCTCCCCATTACCGCCATGTAAAAAGCTGTTTATTTTTGTTTTATTGTCCTATAAAAGGCCCAGTAAACATACATTTCATTATTGTATCCTTCGGATTCCACCATGTACAGGAATAAAGGTCTGCTCTCTTTGTTGGTCTGTTAATAGTGTCTTCCTTTGTTCTTCTTGCACTTCATCTGCGGGTTATGGCCTTCATAAGGTCTGCAGATGTCGGAGTAGGAATATGACGCACCTATTAAATGAAAACAGACTGCCGAGAGAATGCAGCTATTCCGACTGGTGCTGAGGCACCTGGATCCCTGGGCTGAATTCTTCAGGACAGGGTTGTCTTCTCTACTTATTGGTCTATCTAATTACCCCATGAACCTCCAATGGTGGCCATATATGTCACAATCCGCTTGTACAACATTCTTTAGAACAACCATTTAGTAGACATGTGCACACTGAAATATTTTGTTTCGGGATTTCGTTTTCGTCCGAAAAATAAAATTATTTAGTTACTTCTGAAATAAATTTTGATTTCTTTTGTTTCGTTAAAAAGTGCATTTGTCTGAAAATCCGAATGAATTAAGGTCGAATCTGTCATTGAAGGCTTATGGTGTTCGTCGAATGTTCTAAGAAGATTCGACGAATCAGCTAAACTGTACGACGCCGCGATCGTACATTTCCGGTTCAATGCTCCGCCCACAAGCTATAGTAGAATTCTAATGTTGTATGACTAGTAATAGTTTTATTTATTAATTATTGTTACTAGTCAACCAACATTAGAATTCTTCTAAACCCTATGGGCCGAGCATTTGACCATAAATGTCCGCTCGTGGCAGTCGTATGTTTTTAGCTGCTTCGTCGAATCTTCATGTGTCTATAATGTTGAATCTTTTCTCTCTATGTCGAATCTTCATGTCTCTATAATGTTGAATCTTTTCTCTCTATGTCAAATCTTTTCTCTCTATGTCAAATCTTCGTGTCTCTATAATGTTGAATCTTTTCTCTCCATGTCGAATCTTTTCTCTCTATGTTGAATCTTCATGTCTCTATAATGTCAAATCTTTTCTCTCTATATTGAATAATCTTTGACTAATAGAGTTAGGTTAGACACATTCGACCGCAGGTTCGATAGACACAGATCGCTATTGTCACATCATGTCAAATCTTCTATCTGTATCGAACTGTTGTCGAAAAGAAACGAGCAACGAAACGAAAATAAAGCATTTTTTATGTCGGATCTTTTAGGTTTCGGACTCTGCACATTCATTATTTGACGCCAGTTCCCGGACGGCATCGTCGGTTCGGGTATTGGTGCAGCCCCTTTGGATCACGCAACATGACGTTGGCGGAACCCGCAGTTTGCTGGCACAACCAACATTTCTCACTGATGGAACACTTTCCTTATTCACCCCCAGACAGCGTGCAATCTGCACAAGGTCTGTTTTTTTCTTCAAGGCTTTAAGGTATTCATTCTTTGCTTGCTTTTTGTTGCTGGGCCTTCTTTGGCCTTCTTTGGCATCGTTTTTGCCCTGCGCCCCCGCAAATTATCTGCGCTACGCTTCATTCACGAAGCAGTAGCCACGTAATTTGCGTGGGCGCTCCTCAAAAATGCCCGGCGTAAGGGCGCGTAATTTAAATGATCCCGTAGGGATCCATCCCGTAGGGGGCGTGGATCATTTAAATTAGGCGCGTTCCCGCGCCGAAAGTAGTGCGCATGCTCCGTCGGGAAACTTTCCCGACGTGCATTGCGGCAAATGACGTCGCAAGGACGTCATTTGCTTCAAAGTGAACGTAAATGGCGTCCAGCGCCATTCACGATTCACTTACGCAAACAACGTAAAATTTAAACTTCGCGACGCGGGAACGACGGGTATACGTAGCATTGGCTGTCCCTGATAATAGCAGGAGCAGCCTTACGCGAAACCCGACGAACGAAACAACGTAAACTGCGTACGCAGGGCTCGCGTAGGGTAGTGAATCGGCGTTAGTATGCAATTTGCATACTATACGCTGACCACTACGGGAACGCCCCCTAGCGGCCATCGCAAGAATGCATCCTACGATATGACTGGCATAAGAGCCTTATGCTAGTCATATCTTAGGCTGCAGTCGGCGTAACGGGGTTCCTGAATCAGGAGCAATCGAAACGCCGGCGCAAGTAAGCAATTGCGCTGCGTAACTATGGTTACGCAGACGCAATTGCTCTCTGAATCTACCCCACTGTTTTCGGTGAGGTCTATGGGCCAGCGTAAATATGCAGTTACGATCCGACGGCGTAAGAGACTTACGCCGGTCGGATCTAATAGAAATCTATGCGTAACTGATTCTATGAATCAGGCGCATAGATACGAAGACACAACTCAGAGATACGGCGACGTATCTGGAGATACGCCGTCATATCTCCTTTGTGAATCTGGGCCTTAGTGTATTTTTAGCGAAGATATAATTTGATATTTTCTGGGGGGCGGGAGCGGGGTACTGTCAGGTAGGCAGTATTGAATGTGTTTCTGTTTGTGTCCAACATGCAATAGTGTGAAGCTAACCTAACATCCATAAGCAAATTATCAGCAAATGTATGGTATAATGGGGCTCTAAATAAGAAAAACAAAAACATTAAAATAAAGTCCACCTAATAAATCAAAACGGGGAAATAAAAGGTGTTCGGGAGGCGGAGATGTGTAGAATTTACTCCTCAATCACAGAACACATTAACGTCTATAATAATAATATGTTGGAGACTCCTCGGCTGGACAGGTGGTAATTGTTGTTTCCTTTTTATGTCACATTGTTTCTATTTAATAATATTTCCTTCTCTCGTGAAACAAGAAACAAAAAAATAATAAGAGCGAGAGACGGTGACACATTACAGAGAAGTCCGACCGCATGTCCTGCAGTGTGGAAGCCTTGAAGTGATTCTGATGGACATCCAGCCTGGTTCTGGTGAAGCGATAAGTCATTTATGTTATTGGGAGTTCAGCACAGAAGTTCCCCCGGCCTGGGGTGTAAAAAACAGCTAAAAATCCTGAAGTCCTCCTATATGTCACTAAAGCCCAAAGTATCCCTTATGCCGTGTACACACGATCGGTTCATCTGATGAAAACGGCCCGATGGATTATTGGATTTTCGGACGAAAGCTATTCCCCAACGAAAAACGAAATGAATCAAAACGATTTTCGGGAGTAACTAAATAAATGTATTTTCCAAACGAAAACGAAATAACGAAACGAAATATTCCAGTCTGCGCATGTCTAATACCTGACCCCCCTAACATTTAGCCCTCCACTACCTCAATCCTGAGATACCTGGATCCCTAAAATTTTACTTTCCCCTAATTTGACACCTAACAATTAACATTCCCATACTTTGACCACTAACACAATACCCTCCTGCCAGTGGCGGCTGGTGCTCAAAATGTTTGAGGGGGGCGCAAACTAAAAAAAATAAAAAATAAACAATTGCTGCCTCACTGTGCCCATCAAATGCAGCCACTGTGCCCATCAAATGCAGCCACTGGGCCCATCAAATGCAGCCACTGTGCCATCAATTGTCACCACTGTGCCATCAAACGCAGCCACTGTACGTACTTATGGGTTGGGGTATGTTCTGGAGTAATCTTTAGTTTCTAGCTTTCAATTAGCAGCGTGCCGGCTCCTGATTCTCTATCGCAGGGGTGTCAAACTCAATGTCATCGTGGGCCGCATCAGCATTATAATTGCCCTCCAAAAGGGCCGGTTGTATCTGTAAGATTAAATGTCCAGCGCATCCCCTCCCCTCCCCTTACATTAGATGTCAAGAGCCCCCCCCCCCCACCATCAGAAGTTGAGTCCCCCACTCTCCCTTACATCACAGTGCACCCCCCTTTCCTTATGCTGCTGCTGGGAAGAAGCTGGATGCTTGAAAGCAGAAAGTTAGGGTCTGGAGTAGGACCAGAGGAGGGCTGGAGATCTCCTGCAGCTGCAGGAAAGGTGCGAGGGCCACATGAAATGGCCTGGAGGGCCGAATTTTGCCCGCGGGCCTTGTGTTTGACACCTGTGCTCTATCAGGACTTTATTGCTAGGGTGACCACATTTTCAAACTACCATTCAGGGACACCCCCCCTTCCCAAAAAATCAGCTTGTGGTGTAACGAATCACAGCACAGTGATTGGACACAAGAGGCGGGATTTACGATTTCTCTAATCACAAGCAGGGGGCGGGGATTGTGCTCCTCCAGACATTCCCGGCCAGGACAAGTACTGTCAGTGAGTAAAGTGGTGATGTGGCGGCCTTTTTTGGGGGCATCAGATTGGCCCGGAGGGTGGCTGTGTCAGTTTCATTCCGGGACACTGTATTGTCCTGGAATGAATGTGTCCGGGACAGACCTGCAAAATGGGGGACTGTCCCGGGCAATTTGGGACACGTGGTCACCCGTATCCCACTGACAGCTGTCACTATCTGACTCACTGGGAGTCACCAGGACAGGAAGTGAGAGATAATCTCCCCAAGACCCAAAGAGATTTAAGATTCCATGGCCCAACAGGGATTCTCACCCTTTCTAATCCAATGTTCTGGCTGGAATTCCACTTTAATGAATTCAAGGGCCACAATAAGTCAACAAATATCTTGCTGGTTCATCATCATACGGCGGAAGGAATACCCTGCCACAAAGTATTTTCCCCGCGTTGCATCTCTGAAAAATGATCTGGAAAAACTTCTGATAAAATCTGACCTTTGGGTCCCGGTGAAATGCTTTAATTTCAAACAGAAGTGTATCAGCTACACATCTCCAGCGACAGTGCGCTGACAACCGATCCGCTCTCCGCTACATTCACCCCATCCTGTTTAAAGGGAAATCCCAGCTTACAGCTTGCTACATTCATATCATACATGATGTTCGCTTATTATGTCCAGGATATTATATATATATATGTGTGTGTGTATATTTCATTTTATTTTTAACCACTTAAGACCCGGACCTTTAGGCAGGTAAAGGACCTGGCCAGTTTTTGCAATTCGGCACTGCGTCGCTTTAACTGACAATTGCGCGGTCGTGCGACGTGGCTCCCAAACAAAATTGGCGTCCTTTTTTCCCCACACATAGAGCTTTCTTTTGGTGGTATTTGATCACCTTTGCGGTTGCAATAAGCGTTTATCGATTGGTTTGCGCAAAATTTATAGAGTTTACAAAATAGGGGATAGTTTTATTGCATTTTTATAAAAAAAAAATGTTTTACTACTAATGGCGGCGATCGGCGATTTTTTTCCGTGACTGCGACATTATGGCGGACACATCGGACAATTTTGACACATTTTTGGGACCATTGTCATTTTCACAGCAGAAAATGCATTGTTTACTGTGAAAATGACAATTGCAGTTTGGGAACCACAAGGGGGCACTGAAGGGGTTAAGTGTGACCTCATCTGTGTTTCTAACTGTAGGGGGGGCGGAGCTGGACGTGTGACATCATTGATCGTGTTTCCCTATATCAGAGAACACACGATCAATGACAGCACCACAATGAAGAACGGGGAAGCTGTGTTTACACACAACTCTCCTCGTTCTTCAGCTCCGGGGACCGATCGCGGGACTCCAGCGGCGATCGGTTCCGCGAGTCCCGCGGCCGTGGTCACGGATCTTCGGACCGGGTCGCGGGCGCGCACCTCGGGCGCGCGCCCGCGACCCACGGCTGGGCACTTAAAGAGGACGTACATGTACGTGCTTGTGCCCAGCCATGCCATTCTGCCGACGTATATGTGCAGGAGGCGGTCCTTAAGTGGTTAAATACAGCAGTTTTTTCAAATAAAGCCCTGTACACACAGCCGGGAATCTCGTCAGAAAAAACGTTGTTTTTTTCCTGACGAGATTCCCGGCCGTGTGTACAGGGCTAGCAGGTTCTCTATTTTTCTCGTCGCGATTCCCGGCAGTTTTCTTGCAGAGAAAACCGTGCATGTGTACGAGGCTTTAATTCTACATTTTGAATGCACCATGTTAACAAAATCACTTTAATAGTTTTACGGCGGCAGGTCGGCTCGGCTGCGCGAAATCACGTAATATTACGTCATTTCGCATTTCAGCCACAAGGAGCGCGTGCGCCCCGCCGGAGGCGCGCGTACCCCCCGCTCGCCCCTGGTGCGGAGCGCTCCGTGCCCGGCGGGCGCGATCACCGCCGGGCTCGTTACAGAGCGAGAACCGGGAGCTGTGTGTGTAAACATGATGTGAAGCCCACACACGATCATTTTAAATGACATTTTTTAAAGACGTCATTGTTTTTCATGCCGAAAAATGATCGTGTGTATGCGACATAAGGCTCGATTGATCCTGGCGGGCGGCTCTTGTCAGATAAGCCCACCTAACTTTGACACCCAAAATCAAAGTCAAGAAAGGAAAAGATGCCAAGAAGAGCATAAGATGAAAAAAAGTCCAAGGAACCTTGAATTGCTCATTGAAGAATTGAATAAAACAGCTGTTTTTATCAAACTCTTTGACAAACCAACAACATTTCTTCGAACTTTTGGTTTGGACCTCCTCATGCCATCATTTTCTTGCTGGATAATTTTATGGTTGGCAGATACGGAATAAAACCCGATTGGCGGCTATAGGCTTTTCCTGTCTTCGCAGTCGTTGCTCTTGGTAATATAGAATTAGCTGGGCTTGTGCTCTTTTAGGCCTTTAAATAAACAGGTTGGACGTTAGCGGTCGCTGGGGTATTCTGAACAATGTGTGTGTGAGAACACGGGCTAAAATAAACATATTTAATTCTTGATTTGTAGTGATCTCTGACTCTTCGATGGCTCTTGGGATGGATTGCTTGGAGATCCTAAATTACTTAGCGTTGCCCTTTCACCTCCCCTAGGAGCATTGCTGAAAGAAACAACGTCAAAAGCAAAGTGGCACCTTAGGATCAATGATTCTGTAGCCCCCCCCCCGCCCGCTCCATTCCGTCATCACCATCGTGACGTTTGTCAGGTCCAGCGCTGGAAAATCCATGTCAAGTGAAAGGATTTAGTTCCTGGAGATAGGGAATGTTAAAAAATGCATTATTACAGTTATTTGTTGCTTATGTTATAAAAAAGGAAACCTGTCATTGGAGCAGTGGCGGTGCGTCCATTAAGGGCGCAGGAGCGCCGCCCCCTCTCCCCTGTCACCTCTCTCACCATAGATAGACTCATGCATTGTTTTTAACTTGTAAACACAGAGTCTGAAAAAGATGCTTCGTCCTTACGTGCCGGTTCACACAGGGGCAACCCCACTTACAGCACGGCAAGGCGACTTTGGCGCATCTTGGAGCAACTTATAACGCGACTTAAAGTTGCCTCCAGGACAGGCGACTTTGGCTGTGGCCAATCACAGAATAATCAGCTCTGTGGGAGGGAGGGGTTTGCCTGAGTACACAATTTTCTCTTCCTGTAAAGTTGCTTCAGTTAAGACAGAGATCCGAATTTGGAGGCAACTAACCATTGAAATCTATTAGCTAGATTCACAAAGAGTTACGTATCAGTAGATACGCCGTCGTAACTCTGAATCTACGCCGTCGTAAATTTAAGCGTATTCTGGAAACCAGATACGCTTAAATTAGGCTTAAGATACGACCGGCATAAGTCTACGCCGTCGTATCTTAGGGTGCATATTTACGCTGGCCGATAGATGGCGCTTCCATTGAGTTCGGCGTAGAATATGCAAATGACTAGATACGCCGATTCAGAAACATATGTGCGCCCGTCGCAATATAGTTACGCCGTTTACATAAGAGATACGCCGGCATAAAGATAAAGCTGCTCCCTAGGTGGTGCAGCCCATGCAAGGTATGGACGTCTGAACAAGCCTATCTTTTTACGTGGTTTGCGTAAGTCGTACGCATATAGGGCTGTGCGTAAGTTACGTTCATGTCCTAGGCAGTGTTTGACGTATCTTAGGCATTCTATCCGACGCATGCGCACTGGGATACGTCCACGGACGGCGCATGCGCATTCGTTAAAAACATCAATCACGTCAGGTCACGAATCATTTACATAAAACACGCCCCCCTGTTCCTTATTTAAATTAGGTGCGCTTAGGCTGGGCCATTTACGCTACGCCGCCGTAACTTAGGAGGCAAGTGCTTTGTGAATACAGCACTTGCCTCTCTGACTTACAACGGCGTAGCGAAAAGACGATACGCTACGCTGGGTCAAAATTAAGCCGCCCTACCTGAATCTGGCCCTATGGGTACAAGTTGCCTACAAGTTGCCTAGAAGTAGTACAGGAACCTTTTCTGAAGTCGGAGCGACTTCAGTAGTGTACATTAAGACGGCTCTCATTCTCTTCAATGGAATTTCTCATGTCGCGCGACTTGGGACGAGACAAGTCGGATCCCAAGTCACTGTAGTGTGAACCGACACTAAGTGGTTAAGAACTATCTTCAGTGTAAAAAAAAAAGGAGTCCTGGAAGTGTTGGTTTGGCCCCCACAGAGCCCTGATTTCAACATCATGAAGTCTGTTTGGGAATACACGAAGAGACGGAAGGATTTGAGTCAGCCGACATCCACAGGAGATCTGTGGTTAGTTCTCCAAGATGTTTGGGACAACCTACACGCCGGGTTCCCTCAAAAACTGTGTGCAAGTGTACCTGCCGAGATTTTTCGCACAGTACTGGTACTATATATAAAGTGAAACCTCGGATTGCGAATAACGCGGTTAACGAGCGTTTCGCAATACGAGTACTGTATCTGAAAAAAGCCTAACTCGGTTTGCAAGTGTTGTCTCGCAAACCGAGCAGGATTCAGGCCAAAGCGGTGTGCAGTACCGCATTTGGCCTCAGATGGGGAGGGGCGCCGGAGCCGAGCGGAGCCAAATCGGCTGCAATCGGTGCCGTTTGGAAATGCTCGGAAAGATACATAAATACTCAGTTTCCGAGCCTTTTTCAGAGGTTTGCCGAGGTCAGCCGAGGTGTCCTCGGGCCTTTCCGGCCGTTTCCGTTGCCCTTCCACCTCTGGCCACATGCGGTATTGCATGCCGTTGAAGTCAATGCGGAACAAATTATTTTCATTTCCATTGACTTCAATGGGGAAACTCGCTTTGATATGCGAGTACTTTGGATTACGAGCATTCTCCTGGAGCGGATTATGATCGTAATCCGAGGTTCCGCTGTGTATATATATATATATATACTGTATTTATCGGCGTATAACGCGCACTTTTTTCCCCTTAAAATCAGGGGGAAATCGTGGGTGCGCGTTATACGCCGATCCACGCTGTCTGATCCCTGCCGCCGACATATACCGAGCGCAGTACACACGGGTACACTCGGCTAAGCTCGGTCACGCTCGGCTCCGCTCGCGGTCACGCCCTGTCCCGCCTCCTAGCCTTTAATACGAGAGGAGCCGAGCGTGGCCAAGCAAGGCCGAGCCTACCCGAGTGTACTGTGCTCGGTATATGTCGGCGGCGGCGCTTAGAGACAGTGGAGGACACCACCAAGGCCGCAGACGGACGCCGGACCGGACAAGGCCGCCGGTGGACGCCGGGCAAGACACCGACGAGGGGCATTCAAACTGTAAGCATTTCTTGTTTTTCCTTAAAATTCCCTTCTAGGTTTGGGGTGCGCGCTATACGCCGGTGCGCACTTTTCCCCCGAAAAATACGGTATATTGGCCAGATTCTCAGTGGAGATACGACGGCGTATCTCCAGATACGCCGTCGTATCTCTGCGTTGTGCCGTCGTATCTATGCGCCTGATTCTTAGAATCAGTTACGCATAGATATCTATTAGATCCGACAGGCGTAAGTCTCTTACGCCGTCGGTTCGTAAGTGCATATTTACGTTGGCCGCTAGGGGCGTGTACGCTGATTTACGCGTCGAAATATGTAAATCAGCTAGATACGCGAATTCACAAACGTACGCCCGGCCGACGCAGTAAAGTTACGCCGTTTACGTTAGGCTTTTCCCGGCGTATAGTTACCCCTGCTATATGGTGGCGTAAGTGCGGCGTACCAATGTTAAGTATGGCCGTCGTTCCTGCAACAAAATTTTAAGTCGTTTGCGTAACTCGTCCGTGAATGGGGCTGGACGTAATTTACGTTCACGTCAAAACCAATACGTCCTTGCGGCGTATGCGGAGCAATGCACACTGGGAGATTTCCACGGACGGCGCATGCGCCGTTCGTGAAAAACGTCAATCACGTCGGGTCACAGAACATTTACATAAAACACGCCCCCCTGTTCCAAATTTGAATTAGGCGGGCTTACGCCAACCGATTTACGCTACACCGCCGCAACTTACGGAGCAAGTGCTTTGAGAATACAGCACTTGCCTGTCTAAGTTGCGGAGGCATAACGTAAAACGGATACGTTACGCCGCCGCAAAGATACGCCGCTGGACGAGAATCTGGCCCTAAATATTTATTATTGTTTGATATTTTGGAAGGATGAAAAAAGAAATGTGGCCATTGAAAGCCATTTTACTAAACACCTACCTAGATGCTAAGAAAAGTTTTGCGAACTGTACATTTCTGTACAATCCCCCCTTACATTATCAGGCTGCAAACCTTAAATACAAATAAGGCCATGTTTAAGCCGCAGCATATTTCAAGCGCGGCATTTGTTGACACATTCACACGTACTCCACAGTTCAATCATTATTTTTTGCCGTTATTTAGGAATCAAGTGTAACCTGAATAGTTTGGCTGTTCTGTTTATATAATATCGGTTTTTCAGCTTGCTGACCCCGTAGAGTAGGGTTAAGTTTGAGATAGAGGTATTTGCAGACATTTCCAGGTACGAGTCACGGGATAAGCCCAGGCTGAGCCCCGTGTAAAATAAATGACACTAGCACAGAACATCTGTGTCTGGCCTCCCTTCAGGTTCAACTTCTTTTTTTTGTTTTTTCCCCCTTTTTAACGCCCCGGTTTGTGGTCGCTCGTGTCATCAGGTTTCAGGAAACCAAATCTGTAGACTAAGGATCGGATGAGTTGCTAATGTTTGAAAAAAACGCAAAAAAACATGTCTCAGACTCTGAGATTTTATAGCCCTCATTGAAGTAGGGACTTGTGATTGCAACCCGATCTGCCTCCCTATAAGATGTTTCCAAGAATTGGCAGCTTGATGGAAAATCCAGGCGAGATTCGGAAAGATACAACCAGGACGGGCCTTTATTAGGCCAGTAAATAGAGTTTAGGTTTATGGGAGGTTTCGAGCCATAGGCCCGTGATTCATCGTTGGAAGAGTGATTCACAATCTCATCATCCTCTACGGAGTTGAGAAGAAGATGAATGGTATATTTGTAAGAGTCGATGACTGGAGAATGGTCAGAAGTAAATACGAGGTATAACCTTCTTTCATGGAAGAGGTTGCCGGACAAGAATGAGACTTCCTTCCTAAAGCCTCGTACACACGACCGAGGAACTCAACGGACGAAACACATTGTTTTCCTCGTCGAGTTCCTTGTGAGGCTGTCGAGGAACTCGACAAGCTTGCTTTGCGTACACACTGTCAAGACAAAATCTCCTCGTTCTCAAACGCGGTGACTACAACACATACAACGGCAGGGGAAGTTCGATTCCACTGGCTAAACTCTTGGGGCTGGTTTTGCTAATCTCATGTGTTTGCGTGTCAAATAAAAGTTTGTTTGTTAAGAGACGATTTGCACTTTTCAGTCTGTTACAGCTTGAAAAATGTGTTATCTCCATTACAAATGCTACTTTTACTCCCATCTCATACTTTATTCTGAGCAAGCGTGGGTTTCTTAGCATACACACGCTCGAGTTTCTCGTCGGAAACCAGCCCGACCAGGAACTCGCCGAGCCAATTTGAGACTCCCGTCGAGGAAATAGAGAACTTGCTCTCTTTTTGGCTCGTCGAGTTTCTCGACAGTTTCCTCAACGAAAATGTACACACGACCGGTTTCCTCGGCAAAAAAATATCTCCCAGCAAGTTTCTTGCTGTTTTTTCCCGAGAAACTCGGTCGTGTGTACGAGGCCTCACTCACAAAGATTGTTTGGTTGGAAACTCTTGGGCTACTTTTAAGTTAATTTATTTCACTAATGCAACTTAAAGGGGTTTTCCACCCATTTTTTAAGTTTATTAAAAGTCAGCAGCTACAAAAAGTGTAGCTGCTGGCTTCTAATAAACTGACACTTACCTGCTCCACGTTCCAGCGACGCGCCGGCCGGTGCTCCGCTTTTCTCCCCCCCCTCCCCGGCCGGCGTCTTCATTGTCACTGTGGGCACCCGGCTGTGTAAGCTTTTGGCTTCACGGCCGGGCACCCACTGCGCATGCGCGAGCGGCACTGCGCATGCGCGCGCGGCCCGGCGCTGCGCTGTTTGATTGGACAGGCGATCGCCTAGGACCTGTCACGTGTCCTAGGCGATCACCTACAGGGAGGGGCTGCCAAAAGGCGATATGACGTATCGCCTTTGCAGCCCCTCGGCGGAAGGAGGAAGTGGGACAGGAAGTCCCCTTCTCCTGAAGCCCCCACTCCCCCCCAAAAAAAATTACATGCCAAATGTGGCATGTAAGGGGGCGAGGAGTGGGTTAAGCGGAGGTCAATTTTTAGGGTGGAACTCCTCTTTAAAAGGTGAAACTAATATATGAGAGAGACTCATTACATGCAAAGCAAGATAGTTCAAGCCGTGATTTGTCATCATTGTGATGATTTTGGCTTACAGCTCATGAAAACCCCAAATCCACAATCTCAGAAAATTAGAATATTGTGAAAAGATGCAATATTCAAGGTTCAAAGTGTTCCACTCTAATCAGCTAATTGAGCCATAACAACTGCAAAGGTTTCCTGAGCCTTTAAATGCTCTGTCAGTCTGGTTCAGTAGGAATCACAATCATGGGAAAGACTGCTGACCTGACAGTTGTGCATAAAACCATCATTGACACCCTCCATAAGGAAGGAAAGCCTCAAAAGGTAATTGCAAAAGTTGATGTTCCCAAAGTGCTGTATCAAAGCACATTAATAGAAAGTGAGGCCTCGTACACAGGACCGACTTCCTCGGCAAAAACCAGCAAGAAACTTGCTGGGAGATATCTTTTTGCAGAAGAAACCGGTCGTGTGTACACTTTCGTCGAGGAAACTGTCGAGAAACTCGACGAGCCAAAAAGAGAGCATGTTCTCTATTTCCTTGACGGGAATGGAGAAAATTGGCTTGTCGAGTTTCTCGACGGCTTCACAAGGAACTCGACGAGCAAAACGATGTGCTTCGCCAGTCGAGTTTCTCGGTCGTGTGTACGAGGCCTTACGCGGAAGGAAAAGTGTGGAAGAAAAAGGTGCACAAGCAGCAGGGATGACCGCAGCCTGGAGAGGATTGTCAGGAAAAGGCCATTTTAAAGTGTTGGGGACTTTCACAAGGAGTGGACTATAGCCTCGTACACACGCTCGGTTTTCTCGGCAAGAACCAGCAAGAAAACTGCTGGCAGAGCTTACTTGCCGAGTACACCGAACATGTGTGCGAGGCTTTCAGGTTTCTCATCTGGGAATCTGGCCAGAATCTCGATGAGAAAAAAAGAGATCCTGCTCTCTATTTTCTCGTCGAGATTCTTGTCGGCCTGTTTCCCGACTAGAAACCCGAGAGTGTGTATGCTTACCTGTGATTTAGACGCATGCGCAGTAGCTTCCACGGCATAGGTATGGTGAAGCAAGATGGCGAATGTGACGAGCGCATGCTCGTTGTACACGATGACGTCACCGCGTTCTTGCCTTTCAAGAGAACCGCGGTTCTTTTGAAAGGACTGTGTGTACACTCGGGCGGCAAGAGATCCTTGCCAAGAATCTCGTCAGGAAAAAACAACGTTTTTTTCCTGAAGAGACTCTGGCCCATGTGTACGAGGCCTGAGGCTGGAGTCAGTGCATCAAGAGCCACCAATTCACCTGCATTTGCCTTTAGTAAATCAACCCATCTCCCACTGACACCAACAATGGAGCATCATTACTCCTCAACGATGCTAACAATGGGGTATTATTTACTTCCACTGACCACTGGTCATGGCCTGACCCCCCAACAGTCTGAAGAACAGTGAACTTGACCTTTGTTTAAAAGAGGATCCCTAAAACAGAGGGCCAGTGACACCGGGAACTTGATCAGCTCAGCCCACTAGAAGACTCTCTATGGACCTTTTTATAAAGAATGCTCCAAAGATTGGGGTTCAGGGAAGTTTATTTCCCAACAATGCCCTGGCTGTCCTAATGGACTGGTGGTAGACAGGGAACATGCCCTTGGGGTGAAGGACAGTAGCAGCGAATCCTTATTCCACCTAAGACTATAAACATTTTTTTGGGGCAGCGCTCCATTTCCATCTTGTTAGCTACAACTGGGATTAATTAGTGGAAGCCACTGAACAAATTATTTGTTTTCACTTAACCCTCTTGACCTCGAAAAGACATTTGTATATAGCGAGTTATTTTTACCCATAATCCCAGAGCACATGCTGAATATTTGGGTTCTTCTGATTGCACTTTCATACTTTTCATCTCATTGGTACATGCGTCGAGGTGAAGGGTATTTTTGTTATGAATTTGCTGGGCACTTAAGTGTTTTCGTTTGCGTCTAATATGTCGCTTTCTGAGTCCTTTCATCGCCTCGCCGAATGTGAAGATGTGTAGGAATGCGGTGCGGTTAAAACACCCGGGCCAGAACCTCTTCTTAAAATAATAATAGCGCTTAATATTCTGAAAGCGAGACTTTTGTTTCAAAGCCATAAAGTTGAGTCTTTGTGGCTTTTTAAAAAAAAAATATATATATTTTTTGTTAGTTTCAAGTAACAGTTTTAGGTATAGAACAATTAATAACTGTACAAACAAAGTAAAAACAGCAAAGGCATAGATGTTTACTAAATTAAAAAATAAATACCAAAAAAAAAAGAGAGTTTTTATTCGGAGCTCTTCGCCATAGTAAAATTCTCCAAAAATTTAAGTTGTCAAGGAATTGTGTGAAAAACTTGCAAAGTTTATTTTATACATCATTGTCAGAGTTAACTTAGTGAGGATGGTGTTGACATTTAGCTATATGGATACGCATTTGAAAAAAAAAATTGGAGGGTGTGTAAGGAGACGAAAAATCTAAATGTTCAGTAAAATATATAGCAAATTAATAGAGAATCCAATTTGGGATTTGTATTCCAAATACATTTACAGAATATCAATTTACGTGTCCTTGGAAAGATTTTGTGTTAAATTACTAAAGCAACGAACATGAGCAAAGGCATATAACCTATGAAACACTGTCACTGCAGGCTGCATGGATCCTTGCCCCCCCTCCCCCCCATTGCCTCCCTATGGGTTGGACGCCAACCTCCCCAAGACACACTCCAAAAGCTTCTCAGAAGAGTGGGTGGTGGGGTGGCAACTGCATTTAAGTTTGACAATTGTTCTCTTCCAATCAAAAGGTAATAGTTTGGGGAAGGTCCTTTTTCGTTCCTGCATGACTGTGCCTTCATTTATAAAGTCAGCTCCATGAAGACATGGTTTGATAAATTTGAAGGCAACCTCACCAAAGATTTTTTGGCTGAGTAAGCACAAATCCCCACAGACACACTCCAAAAGCTTCTCAGAAGAGTGGAGGTTGTTATGGTCGCAAAGGTGGTGGAGTGGCAACTGCATTTAAGTTTGACAATTGTTCTCTTCCAACCAAAAGGTAATAGTTTGGGGAAGGTCCTTTTTCGTTCCTGCATGACTGTGCCTCCATTCATAAAGTCAGCTCCATGAAGACATGGTTTGATAAATTTGGTGTGGAGGAACATGAGTGGCCTCCACAGAGCCCTGACCTCAACCCTATTGAACACAGACACACTCCAAAAGCTTTTACAAAACCTTCTCAGAAGAGTTGTCATGGTCGCAAGGAGGTGGGGTGGCAACTGCATTTAATTTTAGACAATCGTTCTCTTCCAACCTTTTGGTAATAGTTTGGGGAAGGTACTTTTCTATTCCAGCATTAATGTGGCCCCGTTCATAAAGTCAGCTCCATGAAGACATGGTTTGGTAAGTTTGATGTGGAGGAACATGAGTGGCCTGCATGGAGCCCGAACCTCAACCCTATTGAACACCTTTGAGATAAATTGGAAAATGACCTCAACCCTAAAACCTTCTCAGAAGATTAGAGGTTGTTATGGTCGCAAAGGTGGTGAGGTGGCAACTGCATTTAAGTTTGACAATTGTTCTCTTTCAACCTCATGGTAACAGTTTGGGAAAGGTACCCCATTCATAAAGTCAGCTCCATAAAGACATGGTTTGATGCTGAGGAGCATGGGTGGCTTGTGCAGAGCCCTGACCTCAATCCTACTGAACACCTTTGGGTTAAATTGAGAGCTGACCTCATAAATGCTCTTTTGGCTGAATGGGCACAAATTCCCATTGGGCAGACTCCAAAACCCTTGTCAGAACTGTGGGGGCTCTTGTGATCACAGTGGTGGTGAGTGGTGGGATGGCAACTGCATGTAATGCCTATAGGTTTTGAATAAGCGCATCGAGGCCTTTGAGTAAAGACTGCGCTCTCAATAAGCATTTTAATAAATAAATAAATAAGGGGCTAGATTCAGAGAGAATTTACGCCGGTGTATCTATTGATTCAAATCTGCGCCGGCGTATCTTCTTTCTGTATTCATAAAGCAAGATACGCCGAAATTAGGCTAATATCCGACTGGCGTAAGTCTCTTATGCCGTCGTATCTTAGGGTGCATATTTACGCTGGCCGCTAGGTGGCGCTTCCGTCGTTTTCGGCCTAGATACGCTGATTCACAAACGTACGTGCGCCCGGCGGGATTTTTTAAGTCGTTTGCATAAGGCTTTTTCCGGCGTAACGTTGCTCCTGCTTCTATGAGGCGTATCCATCTAGCCAAATGATGTTAAGTATGGACGTCGTTCCCACGTCGAAGTTTTAATTTTTTACGTCGTTTGCGTAAGAAGTTCGCGAATAGGGCTGGACGTAATTTGCGTTCACGTCGAAAGCAATGACGATTTGCGGCGGAATTTCGAGCATGCGCACTGGGATTTTTTCACGAACGGCGCATGGGGTCAACAATAATTTAAATAAAACACTCCCACATCATCCCTATTTGAATTAGGCGGGCTTACGCCAGCCCACATACGTTACCCCGCCGTAACTTAGGGCGTAAGTTCTTTATGAATACAGAACTTGCGCCCTAATTTACGGCGGCGTAACGTATCGGAGATACGTTACGCCCGCACTAAATTACGCAGGGCTATCTGAATCCGGCCCAAGTTGTCTAACAAGCTTATATAGGTGAGATGATGAGGTCAGGGCTGATCCTAGGCAGGTGCGTGGGGTGCAGTGCACCCAGGCGCCACAGAGGTGGGGGCACTAAAGCGCCAGAGTGCTCCCCTCCCTCCTCCTCCTCTCCTTGTCCGTGTCCATAGGCGGCTCTCTCCGCCGGTCTCTGCCGCTGCCACTGTGTTTCCTGCCCAAGACCGTCCCCCCTCCCTCCTCCTGTCAGAGAAGGAGAGCGAAGAAGCGGGTGTCTCTGTGTGGAGAGAGACCAGACATGCAGTGACGTCGCTGGGTGGCGGTCCGTGCCCAACGTATTCTCCTTGTCCGTGTTAGGGGACCATCTCTGTGTTTGAGTCGTTGCCATAGAAACATTTGTAAAGGGGGAGGAGTTGGTAAGATGACCACGCCCATGTGGGGGGTGCCAGAAATATTTCTGCACCCAGGCGTCTGTGACCCTAGGATCGGCCCTGGGTGAGGTGACCACAGCTTTCCGCTTTCAGTGTTTGGGAGACATTCAGGGCCAGATTCTTAAAAGGCTTACGACGGCGCAACGCCATTTGCGCCGTCGTAAGTCCTAATCTGGCCCGGCGTATCTATGCGACTGATTCTTAGAATCAGTTACGCATAGATATCCCTTAGATCTGACAGGCGTAAGGCTCTTACGCCGCCGAGAATTTACGACGTTTCCGTACCTTTTGCGAGGCGTAAAGTTGCCCCTGCTATATGAGGGGCAACCAACGTTAAGTATGGCCGTCATTCCCGCGTCGAAATTTAAAAAAGTACGTCGTTTGCGTAAGTCGTCCGTGAATGGCGCTGGACGCCATTTACGTTAAGGTCGAAACCAATGACGTCCATGCAACGTCATTTAGCGCAATGCACGTCGGGAAATTTTAGGGACGGCGCATGCGCAGTATGATCGGCGCGGGAACGCGCCTAATTTAAATGATCCACGCCCCCTACCTGGATCATTTGAATTAGGCGGGCTTGCGCCGGAGAATTTACGCTACGCCGCCGCAACTTTACAGGCACGTGCTTTGTGAATCAAGCACTTGCCCGTAAAACTTGCGGCCGCGTAACGTAAACAAGATACGTTACGGCCACATAGTTTTACGCCGATCTACGAGAATCTGTCCCTCAAAGCATAGAACGGTTTCCTACTCAGACCAGTGAGATCTCTGCGGGTGAGCTTCTAGTTCTGCACCACTTCCACTGCAGCAATGTGAGGATGCTACTTTTTGCCTCATGCCGCGTACACACGATCGGAAAATCCGACAAGAAAACCGTGGATTTTTTTTTCCGACGGAATCTTGGCTCAAACTTGTGTTGCATACACACAGCCACACCAAATTCCGACCGTCAAGAACGCGGTGACGTGCAAAACTACGACGAGCCGAGAAAAATGAAGTTCAATGCGTTCTGAGCATGCGTCGGCTTGATTCTGAGCATGTGTGTTTTTTGGTGCGTCGGAACTTTTCTTGTCGGAAAATTTGAGAACCAGCTCTCCAATTTTTCTTGGCGGAAATTCCGACAGAAAAACTCCGATGGAGCCTACACGCTCACATCGGACTTCTCTTGTCGGAATTTCTGACCGCGTGCACGCGGAATTAAACTTCTCTTCCATCGATATGTGGTTAAAACTGATTTTTTTGCATTGACACTCTTCCAGGCAAACTCGGGGTTTATAAACTATAAAGTTCTCCTTCCTCCTGTACATTACATCAGCTGGGTTTTTCATTGGCAGCTCTAATAATTTGTTGAAATAAAAAGTGCACTTTCAATAACAGGACAAGTATGCCGGCATTTCAATAAAAAAGAAAAACGATACAGAGTGAAACAAATGTACAAGCTGCGGCTCATTTTCCAGCTTGTTGAGCAGGTGCCAAAAATATGAAATGGAAACATTTGTAAAGTCGGAGAGAGTCTTTAAGTGTTGCAAGTAGGCAGTTCAGTGTCTTCTTAAAGGGGCACTCCACCCTTAATTTAACTTTGACAGAAGTGTCATTTAAAGAGGATGCATTATATATATATATTAAAAATACATATATATACACATATATATTTATTTATATTTTTATATATATATATATATATATATATATATATATATATATATATATATATATATATATATATATATATATATATATATTTATTTATATTTATATATATATATTTATATATATATATATATAT
>NC_053498.1:142379891-142389891 GCF_905171775.1 Rana temporaria | reverse complement strand
ACACTTCGGACAATTTTGACACATTTTTGGGACAATTGTCATTTTCACAATAAACAATGCATTAAAAATGCATTTTTTGCTGTGAAAATGACAATTGCAGTTTGGGAGTTAACCACTAGGGGGCGCTGAAGGGGGTTAAGTGTGACCTCATATGTGTTTCTAACTGTAGGGGGGTGTGGCTGTAGGTGTGACATCATTGATTGTGCTTCCCTATATCAGGGAACACACGATCAATGACGGCGCCACAGTGAAGAACGGGGAAGCTGTGTTTACACACAGCTCTCCCCGTTCTTCAGCTCCGGGGACCGATCTCGGGACTCCAGCGGTGATCGGGTCCACAGGTCCCGCGGTCACGGAGCTTCGGAACGGGTTGGGCTTAAAGGGCCACGAACAGGTACGTGGATGTGCCCAGCCGTGCCATTCTGCCGACGTATATCGGCGTGAAGGGGTCCTTAAGTGGTTAAATGACACTTATGTAAAAGTTATATATATATATATATATACACCTTATATACTCGAGTATAAGCTGACCCGAATATATAAGCCGAGGCACCTAATTTTACCACAAAAAAATGGAAACATATTGACTAGAGTATAAGCCTAGGGTGGGAAAATGCAGCAGCTACTGGGTAAGCAATGTCCATCTGCAGCCTCACTGTGCCCATTTGCAGTCAAATTGTGAAAAATATGATGTAAGGGGGGCTCTGATTGAGACACTGATGTAAGGGGGGCTCTGATGGAGGCCCTGATGTAAGGGGGGCTCACTGATGGAGACTATGATGTAAGGGGGCTCTGATGGAGACACTGATGTAAGGGGGGCTCTGATGGAGACTATGATGTAAGGGGGACTCTGATGGAGGCTATGATGTAAGGGGGGCTCTGATAGAGAAACTGATGTAAGGGGGGCTCTGATGGAGGCCCTGATGTAAGGGGGGCTCACTGATGGAGACTATGATGTAAGGGGGCTCTGATTGAGACACTGATGTAAGGGGGGCTCTGATGGAGACACTGATGTAAGGGGGGCTCTGATGGGGACCCTGATGTAAGGGGGCTCTGATGGAGACACTGATGTAAGGGGGGGCTCTGATGGAGACACTGATGTAAGGGGGGCTCTGATGGGGACCCTGATGTAAGGGGGGCTCTGATGGAGACACTAATGTAAGGGGGCTCTGATGGAGACTATGATGTAAGGGGGGCTCTGATGGAGACTATGATGTAAGGGGGCTCTGATTGAGACACTGATGTAAGGGGGCTCTGATGGAGACACTGATGTAAGGGGGCTCTGATGGAGACTATGATGTAAGGGGGCTCTGATTGAGACACTGATGTAAGGGGGCTCTGATGGAGACTATGATGTAAGGGGGGCTCTGATGGAGACTATGATGTAAGGGGGCTCTGATTGAGACACTGATGTAAGGGGGCTCTGATGGTGACTATGATGTAAAGGGGGCTCTGATTGAGACACTGATGTAAGGGGGCTCTGATGGAGGCCCTGATGTAAGGGGGACTCTGGTGGAAGCCCTGATGTAAGGGGGGCTCTGATGGGGACCCTGATGTAAGGGGGGCTCTGATGGGGACCCTGATGTAAGGGGGGCTCTGATGGAGGCCCTGATGTAAGGGGGACTCTGGTGGAAGCCCTGATGTAAGGGAGGCTCTGATGGGGACCCTGATGTAAGGGGGGCTCTGATGGGGACCCTGATGTAAGGGGGGCTCTGATGGAGGCCCTGATGTAAAGGGGACTCTGGTGGAAGCCCTGGTGGAAGGGGGGCTCTGATGGAGGCTATGATGTAAGGGGGGCTCTGATTGAGACACTGATGTAAGGGGGGCTCTGATTTGGAAAAATAAAGTAAGGAGAGCTCTGATGGGGACCCTGATGTAAGGGGGGCTCTGATGGAGGCTATGATGTAAGGGGGGCTCTGATGAGACACTGATGTAAGGGGGGCTCTGATTTGGAAAAATAAAGTAAGGAGAGCTCTGATGGGGACCCTGATGTAAGGGGGGCTCTGATAGAGACACTGATGAAAGGGGGGCTCTGATGGAGGCTATGATGTAAGGGGGGCTCTGATTGAGACACTGATGTAAGGGGGGCTCTGATGAGACACTGATGTAAGGGGGGCTCTGATGGGGACCCTGATGTAAGGGGGGCTCTGATGGGGACCCTGATGTAAGGGGGGCTCTGATGGGGACCCTGATGTAAGGGGGGCTCTGATAGAGACATTGATGTAAGGGGGGCTCTGATAGAGATATTGATGTAAGGGGGGCTCTGATGGGGACCCCGATGAAGAGAGACTTTGTTTTGTTCTACTGAATTTCTTTACATATTTAATTATTTTTCATTGATAAAAAATATATAATGTAGCCCTTGCACTAAAAAGTTTGAAGACCCCCGAGCTAGACTAAATATATATACTGTATATTCTGTGTACCGAGTTTGAAACATTTAGAAAGACCAGCCAGCCTCAGATCTCCTTCTTCTAAACGATGACAAGTAAAATAGGAGTTGATTGGCTGTCACCAGGCCATATGTTTAATAAAAGCTTCTGAATTGTGTCCCCTTCGCTCCTTTAATAGATCTCCAGCCCATAATTTCATCATGCACAAGCTGAGATGTCATCGGATATTTGGAATGGCGAGTGATCATGTGAAATATATAAAGGATTTTACATATGAAGCCAACCACATGTCATATCCAAACTCTTCACGTCACTTCTAATGTGATGCCAAATGTGTACTCCCAGCTCCGCCCTCACTTCTCTTCTGACGTTCTGCGGCTTTCTTGCGCAGATGGAGGGGGCGGGCAGACACTGGCGAACTTCTCTGAAATCCACGCTGTTTACCAACTGAGATATCGTTGTTCTTTTTCAAGTCCAAATGTATTTTAACCACTTCAGCCCCGGAACCATTTGGTTGGCCAAAAACCAGAGCACTTTTTATCGATTTGGCACTGCGTCGCTTTAACTGACAATTGCGCGGTGCGACGTGGCTCCCAAACAAAATTGACGTCCCCCCCCCCCCAAAAAAAAAGCTTTCTTTTGGTGGTATCCAATGGTTTTTATTTTTTGCGCTATAAACAAAAATAGAGCGACAATTTTGAAAAAAAAATTACTTTTTGCTATAATAAATATCCCCCAAAATATTTATAAAAAAATTTTTTTCCCTCAGTTTATGCTGATACGTATTCTTCTACATTTTTTTGGTAAAAAAAAAAAACACAAAATAAGCATTTATTGAATGGTTTGCCCAAAAGTTATAGCGTCTACAAAATAGGGGGGCATTTTAATTTATATATTTTTTTACTAGTAATGGTGGTGATTAGCGATTTTTCTCGTTACTGCGACATTATGGCGGACACTTTTGATACCATTTTGGGACCATTGTCATTTTTACAGCGATCAGTGGTATAAAAATGCACTGATTACTGTGAAAAAGACACTGGCAGTGAAGGGGTTAACCTATAGGGGGCACTGAAGGGGTTAAGTGTGTCCTAGGGAGTGATTCTAATTGTTAGGGAGCGTGGCTATGAGTGACACATCACTGATCACTGCTACCGATGAGAGGGAACAGACGATCAGTGACATGTCACTGTGATGGAGTTGATAAAATTATTATTTTATGTCTATGTTATCTCTCTCTTCTAACCACTCAAATATTGTTCTTCTTTATTATTTTTTATTATTAATTTATTTTCTTTCTTTTTTTATCTTTATTAGAATTTTCCTTTCTTGTTGCGATATATATATATATATATGTATATATATATATATATATATATATATATATATATATATATATATATATATATATATATATATTGAGAGAGAGAGAGAGAGATATTCAAAAAGAGAAACAGATGTCTCTTCCACTCCCCATTCCTTACCCCCCTCCTTTCTGCCCCTCCCACCGTGCAAAGAAAGATGGCCCCCATGTCCTGGAAAGTTGTCTCGTGGCAAGGAACAGATGTCGACAGGAGAAGGACCATATACGGATGAACCAATCATATACACACATATGTGATGACGTTTGCTTATGTCTCTTTGTTTATATAAGGGGCTGAGACCTTGAATAAACTCCAGGGTTCCTGTTGATGAGGAAGAGCTCACACTGAACCAGTGTGTCCCAGTGTGATTCTTTTTGTATGCATGCATTCACATCATCATAGATTTGGATCAGAGGCAGAATAGGAAAGCATCCTGGAATGGGACCAGGGAAAAAATCTATTTCATCACTAGGCAGAACGGGCAGAACGGGGAAATGCCTTGTTTACATAGGCATCTCCCTGCTCTGCAGCTCTGTGACCCGATCGCGGGACACCGGCTGACATTGAGTCCGCGGGTCCCACGGCAGAGTGAGTACAAGTAATGGGGAGATAGATATACGAAAGGAGAGAGAGAGTAAGAGAGAATGATGAGTAAGTACAAGTAATGGAGAGATAGATAAGGAAGGAGAAAGAGAGAGAGAGAGAGAGAGAGAGAGAGAGAGAGAGAGAATGAAGAGTGAGTATAAGTAATGGAGCGATAGATAAGGAAGGAGAAAGAGAGGGATAGAGAGAATGAAAAGTGAGTATAAGTAATGGAGAGATAGATACAAAAGGAAAGAGAGAGTTGGAGAGAATGATGAGTAAGTTCAAGTAATGGAGAGATATAAGGAAGGAGAGAGAGAGTTAGAGAGAATGAAGAGTAAGTACAAGTAATGGAGAGATAGATAAGAAAGGAGAGAGAGAGTTGGAGAGAATGATGAGTAAGTACAAGTAATGGAGAGATATAAGGAAGGAGAGAGAGAGTTAGAGAGAATGATGAGTAAGTACAAGAAATGGAGAGATAGATACAGAAGGAGAGAGAGTTAGAGAGAATGAAGAGTAAGTACAAGAAATGGATGGATAGATACGAAAGGAGAGAGAGAGTTGGAGAGAATGATGAGTAAGTACAAGTAATGGAGAGATAGATAAGAAAGGAGAGAGAGAGTTGGAGAGAATGATGAGTAAGTACAAGTAATGGAGAGATATAAGGAAGGAGAGAGAGTTAGAGAGAATGGTGAGTAAGTACAAGTAATGGAGAGATATAAGGAAGGAGAGAGAGAGAGAGAGAGAGAGAGAGTTAGAGAGAATGGTGAGTAAGTACAAGTAATGGGGAGATAGATAAGGAAGGAGAGAGAGTTAGAGAGAATGAAGAGTAAGTACAAGTAATGGAGAGATATAAGGAAGGAGAGAGAGAGAGAGAGTTGGAGAGAATGATGATGAGTAAGTACAAGAAAGACAGATAAAGAAGGAGAGAGAGAGAGAGTTGGAGAGAATGATGAGTAAGTACAAGTAATGGGGAGATAGATAAGGAAGGAGAGAGAGTTAGAGAGAATGATGATGAGTAAGTACAAGTAATGGAGAGATATAAGGAAGGAGAGAGAGAGAGAGAGTTAGAGAGAATGATGAGTAAGTACAAGAAATGGAGAGATGATAAGGAAGGAGAGAGAGAGAGAGTTAGAGAGAATGAAGAGTAAAGCCTCGTACACACGGCCGAGGAACTCGACGTGCCAAACACATCGAGTTCCTCGGCCAGTTCAGCCCTGAAGCCGCCGAGGAGCTCGGCGGGCCGAGAGCTCCCATAGAACAACGAGGAAATAGAGAACATGTTCTCTATTTCCTCGCCGAGCTCCTTGTCGGCTTCCTCGGCCGAAAGTGTACACACGACCAGTTTCTCTCTCTCTCTCTCCTTCCTTATCTATCTCTCCATTTCTTATACTAAGGCCCCGTACACACGACCAGTTTCCTCGGCAGAATTCAGCCAGAAACTCGGTCGGAATCTGAATTCTGCCGAGGAAACTGGTCGTGTGTACGGGGCCTTAGTATAAGAAATGGAGAGATAGATAAGGAAGGAGAGAGAGAGAGAGTTAGAGAGAATGAAGAGTAAGTACAAGAAATGGAGAGATAGATACAAAAGGAAAGAGAGAGTTGGAGAGAATGAAGAGTAAGTACAAGTAATGGAGAGATAGATAAGAAAGAAGAGAGAGAGAGAGAGAGTTAGTACAAGTAATGGAGAGATAGATAAGGAAGGAGAGAGAGAGTTAGAGAGAATGAAGAGTAAGTACAAGTAATGGAGAGATATAAGGAAGGAGAGAGAGAGAGAGTTAGAGAGAATGATGAGTAAGTACAAGTAATGGGGAGATAGATAAGGAAGGAGAGAGAGTTAGAGAGAATGATGATGAGTAAGTACAAGTAATGGAGAGATATAAGGAAGGAGAGAGAGGGAGAGTTAGAGAGAATGATGATGAGTAAGTACAAGAAAGTCATATAAAGAAGGAGAGAGAGAGAGAGTTGGAGAGAATGGTGAGTAAGTACAAGTAATGGGGAGATAGATAAGGAAGGAGAGAGAGTTAGAGAGAATGATGATGAGTAAGTACAAGTAATGGAGAGATATAAGGAAGGAGAGAGAGAGAGAGAGAGTTAGAGAGAATGATGAGTAAGTACAAGAAATGGAGAGATAGATACAAAAGGAAAGAGAGAGTTGGAGAGAATGAAGAGTAAGTACAAGTAATGGAGAGATAGATAAGGAAGGAGAGAGAGAGTTAGAGAGAATGATGATGAGTAAGTACAAGAAAGACAGATAAAGAAGGAGAGAGAATTGTGTGACTTTTTCTGCTCAAATAAAAATCAGAAACATTTGCTTCCATTCCAGAAATAACAGCCTCGGTTTCTCTGGGATTCTAAATTTGAATCACTTCCGTAATTTTCCCTAAATTAGTTTAAATGTGTCCTTTTTCCAGAATGCGTAACTACGCTGTCACATCCCATTCCTCCACTCCTCTTCCTCTTACACATCATAGAAAATGACTAAGTTCAGGATAGAAAATGATGTGATGGGGTGATAGAGACAACAGAAACTCGCACGTGCTTAATTACTATTTATTATTTATTTTTTTATTAGCACACAAATCCCACAGAGCCTAAAATAACTCGTAAAATGACAGAGTAATTAACAGGCAATTTGTAGAATTCAATGTTTTAAAATAAGATAAATGAACTCTTGTATAAGCATGCTTTTAGTGTAAAAAAAAACAAAAATCGGAAAAACATTTTTATTCCAAATTATTACTCTTCATGTGTAAGTGTTTGTTGTGGCTGAATGTCGCAGTGGTGGCAGGATGATTGGTCCTTGACTGAAGCCGTAATAATTTGTTAAAATAAAAAGTGCATTTCAAAAACAGGGAAAATACGCAGGCTTTTCAGTAAAAAAATAAATATTAAAACATTACTTACTTGCTTAGAATATTTATACTTTACATTTACCTAAAAAACAAACAGACTGAACCCAGGTACGTTTCGCTCATCACCAGTCGCAACTTTATTGTTGGGGCGCCTAATTATGAAACCCTAATTTTTTTTTACATTCTTTTTAACCACTTCAGCCCCGGAAAATTTGGCTGACCTGGAAATTTTTTTGCTATTCGGCACTGCGTCACTTTAACCAACAATTACGCGGTCGTGCGACGCTGTACCCAAACAAAATTGGCGTCCTTTTTTTCCCACAAATAGAGCTTTCTTTTGGTGGTATTTGATCTGTGATTTTAATCGTTTGCGCTATAAACAAAAAAAGAGCGACAATTTTGAAAAAAAACCCACAATATTTTGTACTTTTTGCTATAATAAATATCCCCAATTTTTTTAAAAAAAGCTATTTTTTTCTCAGTTTAGGCCGATACGTATTCTTCTATGTATTTTTGGTAATAAAAATTGCAATAAGCGTTTATTGATTGGTTTGCAAAAAAGTTATAGGCCTACATTCACGTAGGGTGGCATTACGTTGTGCGGGCATAGCGTATCTTATTTACGCTACGCCGCCGCTACTTAGAGAGGCAAGTGCTGTATTCACAAAGCACTTGCGTCCTAAGTTACGGCGGCGTAGCGTAAATCGGCCGGCGTAATTCAAATGTGGAAGAGGTGGGCGTGTTTTATGTAAATTAGGCATGACCCCACGTAAATGACGCTTCGAACGAACGGCGTATGCGCCGTCCGTGGACGTATTCCAGTGCGCATGCGTCGGATAGAAAGCCTAAGATACGTCGAACACTGCCTACGACGTGAACGTAACTTACGCACAGCCCTATTCGCGTACGACTTACATAAACTACGTAAAAAGGTACGTCCATACCTTGCATGGGCTGCGCCACCTAGAGACCAGCTTTATCTTTACCCCGGCGTATGTCTTACGTAAACGGCGTAACTAATTGTGACAGGCGTACGTACGTACGTTCGTGAATCGGTGTATCTTGCTCATTTACATATTCGATGCAGAAATCAACAGAAGCGCCACCTAGCCGCCAGCGTAAATATGCACCCCAAGATACGACGGCGTAGGAGACTTACGCCGCTCTTATCTTGGCCAAATCTATGCGTAACTGATTCTATGAATCAGGCGCATAGATACGACGGCGGCCATTCGGACTTACAACGGCGTATCTGGAGACACGCCGTCGTAAGTCTTTGAGAATCTGGCCCATAGTGTCTACAAAATAGGGGATAGATTTATAGCATTTTTACTATTATTTATTTTTTTACTAGTAATGGCGGCGAGCTGCGATTTTTATCAGGACTGCGACATTATGGCGGACACATTGGACACTTTTGATACTATTTTGGGACCATTGGCATTTATACAGCGATCAGTGCTATAAAAATGCACTGATTACTGTAAAAATGCCACTGGCAGGAAAGGTTTTAACACTAGGGGGCGATCAACTGTGTTCCCTAGTGTGTGTTCTAACTGTAGGGGGAGGAGACTGACCTAAAGGAAATGACAGATCGCGGTTCCTAGCTATTAGGAACCCTCGATCTGTCTTTCCTCACAGAACAGAACAGGGATTTGTGAGTTTAGACACACACACACGTCCCTGTTCTGTCTCTCGTGCCCGCGATTGCTCGCGGCTGGTGGTCATCACGACCTTCGGTCACAAGCATCGGCACCCCCACAATGCAGCCTGCTGTGCCTGCTATCCATCTTAAAGGGACCGACGTACAGCTACGACGGTTCACGGGATCAAGCCGACCTGCCGCCATATAACGTTGTACCGCGGCTGGTCGGCAAGTGGTTAAGGAGCGGCAGCATTTCCTGTTGAGGAGACTTGTCATGTGATCTGGCTAGCGTGTGTTGGGTGACCGGTCTCCTCAACACCCTCGCCAGCTATGAGGGACACACTTACGTCATGTGTCCTGCAGCCAACTCCTCCCAGTGCCGCTGGAAGCCAAGAAATGGGGCGCGGACAGATGATGTCACCTGGACTTCAGTGAGGAATTTCTATGGACAGAAGAGAGATAAGTAAGGGCAACACAGTAGTCTAGTGGTTAGAACTTCTACCTTGCAGCACTTGGGTCCTTGGTTTTGATTCTGGAACAATAAACTTTTTTTTAGAGGATTGGCAACCGCGTGCCAACTTTCCTTCTATGGTTTCTACGTTGGGCTGATTGACAGGAGCCTTGGCTGTGCACCAGTGTCCTGACTTAGATTAATTGGGTAGAGACGGTAGAGTGCTTTTCAGTGTCCTTGGTTTGAATCCCAATCAGGACATAAAAGTAAAAAACACCTTGTGCTTGGTGTAAAAGAATCAATAAACTAATACAATAATATGGTACTAAATCAATCGAATAAAAATGTGAAATAAGGGACAGTGCAAACTAAAAAGAGTCAGGATAACAAGACACCAAAAAATACAATAACATTTTATTTTTATTGCATGAACGCCAATCGTGGCGCTACCTTCATGGAGTTTCCATGCTCTCCCTGTGCTTGTGTGAATTTCCTCCCACGTTCTCCCATATAGCCATCCTCGACCAGGGTTCTGTGGTATCCTAGGGTTCCTCCCGATGTTGCTAAGGCTTCCCTGAGCTGTGGTCAATTGACCTCCCAACAGATGGTGGCAGCATAGTTCTAGGTCCAACACCACTTTGGCAGAGCCAGTGGCGTGACACCAATCCTTTAACCACTTAAGGACCGGACCAATATGCTGCTAAATGACC